>NC_056731.1:352693426-352873426 GCF_019279795.1 Protopterus annectens
AAAACCTCCCCAATGCTGACATTGCAGTCATAAAAACAGGGGTGGATGACTTGACTCCACCCATGCCAATGGAAAATAGCTGCATGACTGTGGCATCATACACATATGCACTGCACAAACATGTACATGGATGCATGTTACTAGCCATAGCCAACAGAACATAGATACTGTTCTCCAAATACTGCAAGCCATTGTGATGGTCCCCTGACATTACTAAAGTATACAACAGAAGGAGGACACTGCTGCAGAAAATGGTGGTGTCCTAAGACTGGTGAACCCCATTATTAGCCTCAAACACAACTTGGGATCCCTCATGGAATCACCTACAGGTAGCTATGAAGGTAGATTTGCAGCAGACACTGATGACAATCAAAAAAGCCTTTGATAGTTATATCAACAACCTCCACAGAAATGACCACAAGTGCTGTGAGTTACTGCATAATGCTGATTCCTATCCTGACACAACAGATATTGGCCACAGTCTTGCCAACACAGTCAATGCCAGTTTTACCCCTCTCCCCCCAAGGGGACAATCACAATGGCAGATGAATGCCAGGCACCCAGCATTACTGCAGGCCAGGTTAGACCTGCATTGTCCACAGGCAAGGATACAGCTTCCATGGGACCCCAACATATCCGTGGCTGTGTTCTACATGACATACAAGGAGACTTGGAACTACATCTGTGTGCCCTTGTCAGTCACAGCCTCACCTCAGGCTTTGTCCTTCCAAAATGGCACACTGCTACAGTCGTCCCTCTCCAGAAAGGGGTAGCATCCAAAGACCCTGGGGATTATTGGGCCCTTAGCATGACAAGTCTACTATGTATGAGTATGGGCACATCATCAGGGGCCTGATTGACCAAGATATGGGTGATCTCCTAACTCTGGACCCCACACAGTTTGGCTTTGTGAATAACAGATCATGCCTTCTGAACCTGGTTGACATCTTTGAATGAGTCACCAGGGCTGTTCATGACAGTAAGGCACTGCATACAGCCTACCTCAACCTGGTTAAAGCTTCTGATACCATTCCTCAGTCAGGGATAATTGGTAAACCCAACAAACTAGGCATCAACCCCTATATCAGTGGGTGGCTTGCAAAATAGTTCACAGAACATACAGTGTGACAGTGGCAAACTCCAAGTCAGACTGGCAAGCAGTCATGAGTGGGGTCCCATAGAGTTCAGTACTGGATAATGCCCTATCCAGCATCTACTTCTCATGAGTCCAGTCCAATACAGAGAAACTCTGGCTGACCATGTTCACAGAGGACTGCAAGCTGGGAGCTATCATGAACTCCACAAGTGATGCAGACATCCTACGGAAAAGTCTCATTCAGACCAATGAGTGGTATGGACACCATAGCCAGAAGCCTAACACCACAAAATGCATCATCATCACCTTTGGTAAAGCACTCAGTTCCCAGTAAGTTCCACATCAATGTGAGCCCAATGAACACTGTAGGTATTATAAGAGATCTGGGGACACAAGTTGACAGCAACTTCTCCTTCAAGCACCACATTGCCCCTGTGGTCAGGAAGTCCTTCTATATGGCACATTGTATTACCAATGGTTTTGCATCCAGGAAGACAGAGGTAATGATCGCTGCCTACTATTCCCTCATTAGACCACTCCCAAGTATTATGGTCCATTTGCCATGT
This sequence comes from Protopterus annectens, assembly GCF_019279795.1. Classification (NCBI taxonomy): domain Eukaryota; kingdom Metazoa; phylum Chordata; order Ceratodontiformes; family Protopteridae; genus Protopterus; species Protopterus annectens. The sequence continues at coordinate 352,695,089 of NC_056731.1, forward strand.
ACCTCACTAGATACCTGCTACAGCTGGAGAAGCCACAGAAGCACCTCACAAAGGGGTTCCTAGGCATTAAACACACATCCTACACAGACAGACTCAGCATTTCCAAGCTATTCTCTGTGTCATATCACTTAATCAGCAGCTATCGATGCTTGACTTACAAAGCCATGTCTGACCCATCTGGTTTAGAAATGCTACATATAAATCTATCCACACCACACACTATAGAGACCTCTACGTCAGTACTACAATCACCACAACATGCTGGTGGGACAGGTCCCTCACCAACAGACTGTACATGCCTTGGAATACACTTCCCATACATGTCATGCAGAGCATCTAGTTGACCCTGCTCCAGAGAAATCTTGATGAGTGGATGGGTAATAGAGAGTTCAACCCAAGGATCACTACAGTGGCTATACTTGACACAGACACTAGGACGTAACATCAGGTGGCACAGTGGCAGGGCCCTTCTATGTGTTAGGCGTGTTAAAGTGCCTGGGACATTACCTACTACACACTTGTGAACCTATAAATGGAATGACATCAGTAGGACTGATAAAGTAGTGCAGTGGGTATTTAACCTATCAAAACTCTTTGTCCTACAAACAGACACACATACACGCACTTGCCAGATGTGAGACTAGAACCCCTACCTATCAAGTGATTTGTACCATAGTGTTACACAGTTACCGCACACAATACAGAGATAGGAGTTGGCCAGAGGTGCTGATATGGGGAATGACATCAGCAGGACTGATAAAGTAGGGCAGTGGGTGGGAAATATTTCAAAATACTTCTGCTTATAAACATACATACCCACACACACATACATTTGCTGGATATAAGAGTAGAACCCCTGCCAAACTAGTCATTTACACTCTAGTGTTTAGCATTTATCACACACACACACTACTGATCTTACAGAGCTGATAGCTGGCCAAGGTTGCTCATAAGGGACTGGCATCATCTGGACCGATAAGGTGGGGCACTGTGAAGGGCCATGGGTGGGAATGGCATAAAACTGTATCACCCATAAACAAACACACACCTCCCTCAGTCTTGCACACACACAACTATCACACACACGCACACAGACTTCTACATTTGCCAGAACTCCTATTAGAACTCCTACCTAACTAGTTATTTGTACTATCATGTTATGCAGTTATCGCACATGCCACAGAGTTTATGGGGCTGAGGCCTGATGGAAGGCACTTGTAAGATGACTGAAATCTGCAGGATGCAGGACTGCTAAAGTATGGAAAGAGGAAGTGTACTGGGTTGGAATGGACCCACAAGCTTTTAGTTGCAATCACACACAAACACACACTTTTACCAGGACTGAGATTAGAGCTCCTACCTAACTACTTATTTGCACTATCATGTTATGCAGTTATCGCACACACCACAGAGGCTGTGGGGTTGGATCTAGCAAAAGTGACTTCTGTGGTGACAGACATCTTCAGGACTGCTAAGGTAGGGCAATGGAAAGTGCACTTGGTGGGGAAGGCCTAGATCCTACTGACATTTCTCCAAGTGTATGAGCATGCCCAGTGTGTCCTTCCATAGTACATGTGGGACTCCATTCCAGGGATTGTTGTACTCTAGTCCAGTTTGTTTTGTGCTACGGCCATACCTCTCAACCTGTTGGTGAAAGATATCTGGAGATATCCTATCAAAATGTGGGGACAATGGGCCATACAATGATTCTGACAATTTCTATCAGTAATGTATGGGTTGCAAGGATTACAGGGATGGTTTTAGCAGACATCTGTCAAATATACCATTTGACACTGTCATGTACTGTTTCAGTACCTGGTGACATACCTCCTCAGATCATCACAGTGATTTACCAAAGGAATACAAGATGGATGATGCACACACAATGTTTATGGGGCAAATGCTACGCATTCTTGCACTATCCATCCTGTTGAGAGGTTTGCCTACAAGCAATTGACTGCTGGTGCTGTGGAAATGGTCTAGCAACTTGGTGATGTATTACAATGATGGACTCTCTATGCATTTATGTTTTGGCCTGGTCTGATTTTCAGTCCACAGTTGGGTAATATAAGTCAAACAGGATCAGGGTGACAGGCAGACTCCATATACAGTTGTAGGGGATAGGATATGTGGTGTGTGTGTGTGTCCTGGGAAGATCATTGCATGGGCTCTCCTCAGTGGTTGACTGCACTTGGAGGGTCTTGTGTCTGTCAGACTGTTTGGCCAGCCTGGTGGTGTGTGTTTGTCACACATATATGTATAGCCCACCTCATTTTGCTTGGATGGCCACATGTTGGGGTCAGGATGTTGCATAGGATGAGTGATCAGGGAGGGGTGTGTTACTCCCCATGGCTGTGGCCCAGGGTTCTCTGGGTGCAGACATGTCACTATCTTCCAGGGTTAGGCCTGCCTGCAGTGAATGCATTCCCATGTTTAAACTCCTAGCCCTGCCTGTCAACTGTACAGAGTATCACAGAGTGTCCACATCCCTGACTCATATATCTTGTTCGTTACCCAAACAAGTGTGGTTTTCCAGCAAAAGTGTTTTGCAAGTCACTCAGGGTTGAAGTCAGATATTACTAACAGCTGACATTGCAGTTTCAGACTTTGTACCCATCAGACATTCTATGTTACTACAAATCATTCCATCAACTTCATAACATTATTAGAGCAGTATTTCACAAGTGTCCTTCTCTTTGGACCTCCATCACCCCATTATTCATGGCTTTGTCTTGATTTCTGACTCCCTGAGGCTGGCAGGTTTGCTCCTAGCAGTTGTCAGCATGGTCTTTCTTTGCATTTTGGGGACTGCATTATGTTGGTGTTATAGACCCCATGACACTCATTAATGGGCACTATCAGTGAGGCATGGGCATTTTGCAGAGGCCTGTAGGCCAGGTGTGACAGATGCAGGCCATCTGTAGCAGAGCAGTGCATTCTGATGAACATATGTTCCCAGGCTGCCAGCAGAATACACCCCTAGGATGGCACCAGTAAGTTGACTGTGAGTGTTACTGACAATTGCTTTCTGTTACTATTGCACCATCAGTTGGGGTGACAGCTGGATGCTGCTTAAGTCTAGGAAAATGTTACTGCATTTCTATGGGACTATGTGGTAGTGACACAACTGTACACAATACACATCTGCACTGACTGCACCAATATTTGCTTAACATTTTGGTCCCATTTAGCAGAGTGGTGTGGCCTATCTTTCAGACTACAGGCATAACAGTATCAATCACAGTTCAGATTGTTTTGTCATAGACATTTGTAGTTTCAGACTTCTTACCTTTCAAAGCCATACTGTAACTGCCAGACCTGCTGTGATATCACAGTGTAAAAGTCTGTGGGTGGGGATTTCATGGATGTTGCCATGTGGGGGCCTTTGCCAGACATATGGTTGTCTACAGCTGATCTGCTGTGTGGGGTTGGTGGTTGGTATGGGACCCCCACTTTGACATCCATGCATGTGACCTATGACCCCCCTGTTATTTGTCTCACCACATATACTGCAGTGGTATTTGTTGACTAGGGTAGTACTGCATGGTGTGAGTAGGGCAGTACTGGGGATATACATCATGCTGTCCCACAGAGCTGTCAGTTTTCTGCTGCTATCCCAGTTAGCCACCCCATTCCCTTACATGTTTGATCAATACCATGGATATATCAGAAAAGTCCACCCCATTATTTTAATTTGTTAAAGGGAATGGCTTACCTTGTGCCTGCAGCTGTTGTGAGGGTGGTACTTGAGGGCTGACTATGTCGGATGCACACTATACCCTGCCTATACATGGTCAGGTATAGGTGGTGTGATGTTTGGCATCCATTGTACTATGTGTGTGAGTCAGACAGAGAGAGAGGTCAGTCTCTGGGGCCCTACAGTGTCACTGTATGTGCTATGCTTTTCCTCTTTACCAAGGCCAGGGCATACTGGGCATGCCTCTATCTGCCTACAGGGGCAGGCTCAGGATGTTCCTCCTCCAAGTCACTCTGTGCCTATAGAGGCCTTGGCAATGGTGGGGGGCTGTGTGGCCCTTCCCCATTTTGTTCCGGGTGCAGCTGTTTCTGCAGGATCATAATGTGTAGCATGGTACATACTATGACCATGTGTGCACATGTGGCTGGAGAGTACAGCAATGCTCCACTGGATATGTCAAGGCAGTGGAACCATGACTTGAACATCCCAAACACATGCTCTATAATGGTCCTGGTTTGTGCATGTGCCTTATTATGTTATTCTTGTGTGGGTGTGTGTGCATTTCTGATGGGTGTCATCATCCATGGCTCCAGAGCATAGCCAGCATCCCCCACTAAATGGCCATATGGGATGTCCCACTGGCAAACCACTGATACAGCTGTGAGGAATACCAGATATAGGAGTCATGATAGCTTCTAGGGCAGCCAGCACACACATTCATGGTAATGCCCTGGGCATCACACATGACCTGGCAGTTGATGGAGGGGAACCCCTTGAGGTTTATGTAGACCCTACTCCGGTCACCAGAGATGTGCATGCAGTCTATGGCACCCAGTTCCTCTGGGTAGTCTGCTACTTGGTGGAAGAGTCACATATTGTGGGTCCCCTCCTCATGGGTGGTGGGGAATTTTATGTGCTCCTTGGCATGTGGTCGCATGGCATCCAGGAACTGGTGGAGAATCCTGGAGGCAGATGCCTGTGAGACCCCCATCATATCCCCAGTTGGTATTTGAAAAGTACCTATAGCTACTAGTATTCTTAGAGCTACATATACCTTGGTATCCACTGGGATGGGTTCCCCTCTTTTTGTTCTGGATGTGAGGTGAGGCCGGCACAGCTCCACAATTTGCTGCAGTATGTCCCTGTCTACCCCATAATGCTCTACTATCTCCAGATCATGTAGCCCCTGGTAGGTTACCCTGGGCCTGAACACTCTTCTCCTCCTCCTCATAAGTCTGGGGCAGTTGTCAGCATTGTCCTCTTCACCACCATCAGCCTCTTGCACATACTGATGTATGAGAGCGACAGTAGCCCCTAACATTTTGTTAGTTTTGTCAGGTAAAATTTCCCCATCTGTGTACACCGGTGGTGTAGAGTTTCTGGGAATAAACAGAATGAAAGGTGTTCGTATAGTTGATAGTGGTTGGCTGCAGATGCTGCCTGTGTGATTGGCTGAGTATGATACATTCCACCTGCCAGCTCTATTACTTGCATTTGTGTGCCTCTATTCTGCTATTTCCCTTTTTTTTTCTTGTTCCACTTGCCATTTCCTGTATTTTTTTATTTTTGTGGTTTATATCCTGGTGCGCACTGCTCACACCCATTTAGGCAAGGTAAACAATGCTATTCAGCCTTGGACAAACCCCCTTGCTTACATATACACAGTGCTGCCATTTCCTGTGTTTTTTTTGTTGTTTGTTTAAGTCCTATTGCACGCTGCACAAACCTATTTAGCTAAGATAAACACATTTTAGCAGAAATGTCCCTCCCTGGAAGTGAACACGCTCTTCATTTCTTGGTGTAGGTCACTTCAGCCTCAGACACACACCCCCCTCACTTAGCTGCGCTTAGCTAAGCACAAACCCTGGCAATGGAGCTCTAATGTGCTTACAGCAAGTTTGACACACCCCCTTTTCATGTTAGTTGCTCCTCCTGCCTACGCTATCCTGTTCTAGCACCTACATGGTTAGGTGCAGGTTTTGGACTTCGAATATTTTGTGATTCAGTAAATTTCCCCTCATTTGCATATCCCACTGCCTTAGCCCATAGATACTGCACTGACACAGAGCCTTGTTTTGATTTTGCATGCCATAGACTATAATGGCAAAATGCAGATTTTCTTTAAACTTGGGTTTTCACATTTTTTTAAATTTTTGGCACTATCATGTTTAAGGGCCACTGTGCTATGCTTAAACAGCCGGCATCGACCACAAAAAAAGTTATTTTATAAAAAAATTAAAAATGTATTCATGCCAAAAGCCATATATTTGGCCACTGGCATGCCTACAGATGTGAATACATGCTTTTATTTATGCTGTCATGCCTCCATTTTCTTTTTTGCAGAAATGTGTTCATTTAGTAACTGAACACATTTCTGCACTGACAATGTTCCTGCATGGAGACATGGCAGCTTCCTGAATCACTAATTCACCTCATTTGCATGGTTTTCACCAGCAAATGAGGTGATTGGCATGCTGCATGGTCTTCCATGCAGGAACAGTGTAGACAGGCTCATGCACGTCGGATCAGCTGTTTGCTGAATCAGTCGGTGCCCAAACTCCATGCAGGAGCTGCTATACTGTTCCTGCATGGAGTTTTACTTTCATAAATCCTAGGATTAGACTTCATAATTCATTCTGTTCTCACTAGAGGGGTTATACAAAATGGAGGCTGAAATTACCTGCAGTGCATATGGCAGCATTATATCATAATATATTATGCTTTTTTCTAGGAGATGAGGTGCACGGCAAAGAGAGAGGTGGCGAAGGCTGAGGATAAATCATATGAAGAGTTTATGAAAGGTTGGATACTAAGGAGGGAGAAAAGGACCTGTACCAATTGACTAGACAGAGGGACTGAGCTAGGAAAGATGTGCAGCAGGTAAAGGTGATAAAGGATAATGAGGGAAACGTACTCACAAGCAAGGAGAATGTGTTGAGCAGATGGAAAGAGTACTTTGAGGGGCTGATGAATGAAGAGAATAAGAGGGAGAGAAGGTTGGATTATGTGGGGATAGTGAATCATGAAGTGCAGTGGATTAGCAAGGAGGAAGTAAGGATAGCTATGAAGAGGATGAAGAATGGAAAGGCTGTTGGTCGAGATGACATACCTGTGGAAGCATGGAGGTGTTTAGGTGAAATGGCAGTGGAGTTTTTAACCAGATTGTTTAATGAAATTTTGGAAAGTGAGAGGATGCCTGAGGAATGGAGAAAAAGGTATTTTGGTACCGATTTTTAAGAATAAGGGTGATGTGCAGAGCTGTAGTAACTACAGAGGGATTGAATTGATCAGTCACAGCATGAAGTTATGGGAAAGAGTAGTAGAAGCTAAGTTAAGGAGGGACGTGATGATTAGTGATCAGCAGTATGGATTCATGCTGGGAAAGAGCACTACAGATGCAATGTTTGCTCTGAGAGTGTTGATGGAGAAGTACAGAGAAGGTCAGAAGGAGTTGCATTGTGTTTTTGTAGTCTTAGAGAAAGCATATGTCATGGTGCCTAGAGAGAATTTGTGGTATTGTATGAGGAAGTCGGGAGTGTCAGAGAAGTATGTAAGAGTGGTACAGGATATGTATAAGGGTAGTGTAACAGTGGTGAGGTCTGCAGTGGGAGTGACGGATGCGTTTAAGGTGGAGGTGGGATTACATCAAGGATCAGCTCTGAGCCCTTTCTTATTTGCAATGGTGATAGACAGGTTGACAGACAAGATCAGACAGGAGTCCCCTTGGACTATGCTGTTTGCAGATGACATTGTGATCTGTAGTGAGAGTAGTGAACAGATGGAGGAGACCATGGAGAGATGGAGATATGCTCTAGAGAGAAGAGGAATGAAGGTCAGCAGGACTAAGACAGAATATATGTGCATGAATGAGAGGGAGGACAGGGGAATGGTGAGGATGGAAGGAGTAGAGATGGCGAAGGTGGATGAGTTTAAATACTAGGGATCAATAGTTCAGAGTAATGGTGAGTGTGGAAGAGAGGTGAAGAAGAAAGTACAGGCAAGATGGAGTGGGTGGAGAAGAGTGTCAGGAGTGATTTGTGACAGACGAGTGCCAGTAAAAGTGAAAGGGAAGGTCTACAAGAGGGTAGTGAGACCAGCTATGTTATATGGGTTGGAGACAGTGGCATTGACAAAAAAGCAGGAGTTAGAGCTGGATGTGGCAGAGTTAAAGATGTTAAGATTTACACTGGGTGTGATGAGGGTGGACAGGATTAGGAATAAGTATATTAGAGGGTCAGCCCAGGTCAGAAGGTTTGGAGACAAAGCCAGAGAGGCAAAATTACGTTGGTTTGGACATGTGCTGAGGAGGGATGATAAGTATATTTGGAAAAAGATGCTAAGGATGAAGCTACCAGGTAACAGGAAAAGAGGAAGGCCTAAGATAAGCTTTATGGATGTGGTGAGAGAGAACATGCAGGTGGTTGGTGTGACAGAGCAAGATGCAGAGGACAGAAATAAATGGAAACAGATGATCCACTGTGGCGATCCCTAACAGGAACAGCCGAATGATGATGATGATGATATTATTATGCTTTTTTCTTCTTTAGAGGCCTTGCCTAATGCTATCATTCTCTCACCTGTATATATCTTGGTCATAATTCCTGTCTTTTATTATTTTAACAAGGTTTTGACTGAAAAATGATTTTAGCAGTTCCCTTTATAAAACTGTTAATACAAATAAAATACATGTAAATAAAAAATACATATAATATGTAGTAATCCCTCTTGTTACAGATTAGTACTTGATTTACTTTTCCAGAGGCTCTGACTGATACTTCAGATTGGGTAAAGGTCCTGTTTATGTGGTAAAATATTCCATGTCATATTCTGGGTATAGACCTACAGATCTGCTGATCCACAGGTAAAGATGACTTATTAATCTTGTAAACTGCCATAAAAAGCTGTCAGTAGTATCATATACAATGTGTCCCAGAAGCAGTCTCATTCCTGAATGATATGGGACTAATAGCATGGCATTCCTGATGTCTTTAACGGTATTGCAGCAACAGCAGAAGAATTTAATTTTCTACAGAGGGTGGAACAGTCAAGCATAATTATACAGGGCATCCTTTTGATTTAAACATAGCCTAGGCCTAATGGGAAATGGATGAGATTTGAAAAAACACACTAAGAACTTGACAAATGTGAGGTCAGACATACATACAGGCACATACCCCGGGATTCATGAAGCTTGCTCCAGGTGCAGGCATAGCGTTGATGTTCCAACACCAAATATGGCCGGCGAGCGATCCAGGCATGAGCTGTTCCCATGTGCACTACCCGCGTACACTATGCCCGCACAGCTCCTGGGCCCTGTATGCTAATTACCCCATGTGCAGCAGTTTAGCATGCAAATGAAGGTATGTAGCAATCTAGGAAGTGGTGCAGGTGTAGTGTAAGCATGCAGAAATGTAAACCATAAAAAACGGTTTACATTTTTGCAAACATAAAATCGGACCCATGACAGCCGACCAAACACATGTATTATATTGTTAATATATGCCAATGGCTAAATATATAGCCATTGGCATAAAAAAAAAACATGTACAAAATATAAAATTAACATTTAATATTTATATTCCTACTATCGCGAAGTGGAAGTGCAGGGCAGCGGTGCACAAACGGGATTGTAAGGAAAATAGAAAAATATAGAATAACTGCAATGTAACACATATCATGATTTCCCCATAATAGTCAATGGCAGGCATGCTACAACACACCATAGAGCAAGAGTTGCTAAGGGGCTGTGACAGTGTTATGCATGGTAGCTAGGAATTAGTAGGGAATGCCATGCGAATGAGAGGAGTAATAGTGAATCACAGATTCCACACTGGGTAAGGATGCATTTCACAGTGTAGCATTATAACACCGAAGTGTGCCCTTGAGATAAAGATGACATCAAGAGAGGGGTGTGTCACATTTGCTGTAAGCACATTGGATCATTGCTAAACCGGTTTGCCCGTAGCTAAGCAAAGCTGCAGTATAGGGGTGTGCTGAACTGGCTATAGCTTTGCCTAGCTGAGAGTACACAAGGTAACCGAGTATGCATGTGAACGGATATGAAAACACGCTTAAGCCCGGTAAACAGGTTTGCGCGGCATGCACTGGAGCAGAAATAGGAAGGATATAGGAAAGAAATAAGGAAATGCTGCAGCAGGTAAATTGGAGTACAAATGACTAATTAACACCTAGGAACCTACAGTGGGCCATTGACAACAGCTAACAAGGCTGCAAGCAGCTACCTGCAGAACAGGAAAGGGGAGGGGCTGTACTGCAAAGAAAACAGTAAAGTGTCACAGCAGAACAAAGCAGATTTGCAGTATATCAGCTACAAGACACATTTTGCAACACATGACTGGGTAGGGAAAGTACAAAACAAGAAAGACGGCAGGTGGATGCATGCCTGTTAATGGGAGGGGATCTAGGTTTAAAAGTGAATTAAAGGGTAACAGATTAACCAAGGCAGGCAAGCTTAATTCCACAGTAAAGGCCCCACACTTCCAATACTCACTGTAAAACCCATAATTAAGATACCCTGCAGCTGGAATTGCTGATACACACCCAATGACATCAGCAGCATCCATAGCAAAATAGTATAAAGTGTGAAAGCACCTCACACACACTTGTGTATTCCCATATACTCTGCACCACTAGTGTATACAGACGGGGAACTTTTAGTATGTACATGTTAGGGGCTGCCATAGATTTTATCCACCAGCATGTGTTGGAGACTGAAGGTGGTGAGGAGGAGGATTCACACGACCACCGCAGGCACCAGAGGAGGAGGAGAGTGTTTAGACCCAGGGTAACCTACCAGGGGCTACATGATCTGGAGATAGTAGAGCATTACAGGGTGGACAGGGACACCCTACAGCAACATGTGGAGCTGTGCCAGCCACATCTCAGAGCCAGAACAAACAGAGGGGAACCGATCCCAGTGAATACGAAGGTATGTGTTAGCCTCAGAATGCTAGCTACAGGTACCTTTCAAAGGCTAACTGGGGATACCATGGAGCTCCCACAGACATCAGCATCCAGGGTACTTCACCAGTTCCTGGATGCCATGTTGCCACATGCCAATAAGCACATATACTTCCCCCGAATGCAGGAGAAGTTGACCAGCAATATGCATCTCTTCCACCGTGTGGCAGAATACCCGGAGGTACTGGGTGCAATAGACTGCATGCACAAACACATCAAGTCACCATCAGGTGAGCAGGGTAGGTGCTACATAAACCGCAAGGAATACCCCTCCATCAACTGCCAGGTCTTGTGCAATGCCCAGGGCATTATCATGGATGTGTGTGCTGACAGCCCTGGAAGCTATCATGACTCCCATATCTGGCATGCCTCACAGCTATATCAGGTATGGCCACTTGGTGGGGGGATGCTGGCTATGCACTGGAACCATGGATGATGACTCCCATCAGAAATGCACACACACCCATGCAGGAAAGCCATAATGAGGCACACGCACAAACCGGAATCATCATAGAGAGTGTGTTTGGGATGCTTAAATCTTGGTTCCATTGCTTGGACATATCTGGTGGAGCCTTGTAGTACTCTCCAGACACATGTGCCCACATCATCATAGTATGTGCCATGTTACACAATATGATCTTGTGGAAACAGCTGCAGCAGGGAGTGAATGGTGAAGGCCCTCACAGCCCACCACCATTGCCAAGGGCCCACATGCACAGAGGTACTCAGGCCACAAACACACTGAGCCAGCCCCAGTAGGCAGATGGAGGTGTGTCCAGTATGCCCATGCCTTGGCAAAGGGGGAACATTTAGCACACACACTGACAGTGTAGGCACCTAGGGACTGACACATTTCTCCACCTGCACATACAGTAAAAATGGATGGCACACACACAAGACTACCTGTAAATTGTCATGTATAGGCAATCTACTGTGTGCATCCAACATAGGCAGCCCTCAACTATTGCACACACAACTGCTATTGCCACAAGGTAAGTCAACACCCGAAGTGTAAATTAAGCTATTAGTATGTGCTGATACTCTATGTATAGGTTCATAGGTAGGTACTTGGCTAATTGCCTGGGGGCATTCATAAGCCTAGCCAAAATGTGTCAGCTTTTGCCACCCTATTGATTCATTAACTGTCCCTCTGTGGAGAAGAGCCAATGGTGGGATCCCTGGGGTGTATCTACTGTTCCCCATCCACTCTTCAAGGTTTCTCTTGAAGAGTGTTAGTGAGGGGCTCTGTATAATGTAATTAAGGATGTTGTTCCAAAGTATGGGGAGTTTCTGTAACAGGAATTCATCCCTCCAGCATCTTCCAGTTATTGTTGTGGCAAGGTTCAGCTCACTACAGCATGTGGCTCACTATGACATGGATTCCCATAGGTGGAGCATATCCATTAAGCCTGAGTTTGACATGGCTTTGTTGGCCAGCAGAGATCATGTCTGAGTAAGCGAGATGCCACTGAGTAAAGCAGGAGTTTATTCAGTCTGGCTGCATAGGGCATATGTTTGAGGCCAGTAATCCTCTTGGTGAGGTACATTCGTGAACCTTCCAGCTGTTGGAAGTGTCTTCTGAGGTACATCCCAAATGGGTTATTATACTCTAATGGGTTATTATACTCTATGAGGGGACTGATGAGTGATGACTAAAGGGGCACTATAACATCAGTATGTCTAGATGTGAACCCTTTAGTAATCAGATGGCCTACATAGAAGGATGTCCTAACTACTTTGGAGATATGATTGTCAAAGGAGAGATCACTGTCTACCTTAGTCCCCAGATACCCTATTACCTCATCTGTATTAAAGTGGCTGCCACTTATGTGTTAATATGTGGGTGCTTAATATTCCACAAAGGAATGACCATGCAGTTTGTGGCACTTAGCTGGAGGCCATGACTTTGACACCCTGTGTCGGTCTTTGTGAGGCCCCTTGAAGGATGTCTGTGTCAGCTGGACTGTCACTTATGGCTCCCAGTTTGCAGTCATTGCCAAAAATGGTCTGCAGTAGTCCACCTGTGTTTGCCTGTACCTCTGAGAAGTATATGCCAAACAGTAGGGGTCCCAGGACTGAGTCCTGTGGGACACCAGTTGTGACTGGTTAAGAATTGGACCTGGAGACCATTAGTCATACCATGTGGGTTTTGTGTGTAAGCCCATTGGCAATCCATCCTGTGATGTATGGGTGTATATACAGGCTGGTGAGTTTATCGATAATACCTGAGTGGGGAATGGTGTCAAAAGCTTTGGTGAGGTCCAGGTAGTATGTGTGAACCAACTCTCCCCTCATCTAACATCTTGGTGACTGTCTGTAAGACGTCAAACAGGTTCATTAGGCATGAACTGCACTTAACCAAGCTGACCTGAGTTGGGTCAAGTGTTTGGAGGTTACCAATGTCTTTTTTTAATGAGTGCCATGAGGGACGTGCTCCATAGCTTTGTAGACCAGGCTAGTCAGGTTTATGGGGTGGTAGTTCATAGGTTCATAGGTTCATACTAGGCTATCTGCCCTAGGGCATTTATAAGCCTAGCCAGAGTGTGTGTGGCTTTCACCACCCCTTAGAATGAGAATACTATACCCATTAGTTTGCTGTGCCTCTGTCCAGCAGTGATACAGAGATGATTCCCGGGGTAAACCTATGATCTCCCATCCACTTGTCAAGATTTCTCTTGAACAGAGTCAGTGAGGGGCTCTGCCTCACATGGACTGGGATTCTGTTCCATAGTGTAGGGAGTCTCTGGGTGATGAATCTGTCCCTCCAGCACGTCCTTTTTATATCCGTGTTGAGGTTTAAGTCTCTTGCTCTCATGGCTCTGGTGGATTTGGATTTTTTGAGGTGGAGCATGCCCATTAATTCCGGGTTGGACATGGCCTTGTATGTCAGGCACAGATCACCTCTGAACAGACGGTATGCGACTGAATAGAGCTGGAGTTTCTTCAGTCGGGCATCGTATGACATATGTTTGAGCCCCTTTATCCTTTTGGTGAGGAACTTTTGGGGTCTTTCCAACTGCTGCAGGTGTCGGGTAAGGTACATTCGAATGGGCGTTGTACTCAATCATTGGTCTGATAAGTGAAGAGTACAGGGGTACAATGACCTCTCCTGATCTGGATGTGAATCCCTTCATGATCAGGTGGGCAATGTAGAAGGTCTTCCTAACCACTTTGGCAATGTGAGTCTCAATATAGAGGTTACTGTCAACTTGGGTCCCCAGGTCCCTGATAACTTCTTCCGTGTTTAATGGATTACCACCTATGTGGTAATTAGGGGTTACCTTGTTTTTCCCAAAGGGTATGACTATACATTATTTGGCATTTAGCTTAAGGCCATGGCTCTGGCACCAGTTATCCATTTCTATGAGACCTCTCTGGAGGATGTCTGTGTCTGATGGAGTGTCAATTATGGTGCCCAGTTTGCAGTCATCTGCAAATTTTGTCAGCCCCAATCTCCCTATGTTTGCCTGCACTTCAGAAAAATAAATGCTGTCAAAGAGGCGCCCAGGACTGAGCCCTGTGGGACACCACTGTGACCGGCTTAGAGTCTGACATGGCACCAGCAACTCTAACCCTGTGTGTTCTGTCCTTGAGCCAGTTTGCAACCCATCTTGTGACATATGGGTTTACATCTAAGCTGGTGAGCTTTTCTATGATGCCCGAGTGGGGTATTGTGTACGCTTTGCTAGGTCAAGGTAGGCTGTGTGAACTGCCTTACCCTCATCAATGGCCTTAGTGACTGTTTTGAAAAAGTCGACCAAGTTCAAGAGGCAGGATCTGCCCTTGACAAAGCCAAATTGGGTAGGATCCAGTGTCTGTAGGTCCCCAATGTCTTTATTTATGAGTTCCATTATGATCCTCTCCATAGCTTTGCAGACAAGGCTCGTCAAGCTTATGGGGTGGTAATTTCCAGGGTCCGTAGAAGCACCGCCTTTGTGGAGTGGGACCACAGTTGCCATACGCCATTCTTTGGGTACGTATCCTGTAGTAAGGCTAAGATTAAACAGCAGCCTTATGTGTGGGTTTAGTTCCTCATTGAGTTCGTGTAGCACACAGCCGGGACACCGTCCGTCCCATTGATGCTGTGTTTTTGCTTTAGAGAGCAGCTCTCACCTGGGCATCTGAGATGTCTGGGAGGCTAGACTCTGGTGAGATAGATATTTCTCCTTTTGGGGGGGAGGGAGGGGAGAAATTTGCACTGGACCTGTCTGCCAGTATGTTGGCAATGTATGTGGGTTCAGTGATTTTTTTATCATTTTGGACTAATTCTGAGCATATCTGGGAGTTTCCACCCAGGTTTCTAACATAGCTAAAGAAGGCCTTATGATTGTCTTTTGTGTCATTAGCGATTTTTCTCTCAAGGTTGGCCTTGGATGATTTTATGAGTGATCGTAGTTTTTTGCTAATATTGATCAGAGATGCCTTCCCTTTTAGGGATTTTGCTCTGTCATGTAGTAGCTTTCTCCTCTTGTTGTAGAGTTTGTTTATGGCTGGGGTCCACCAGACCAGGCACCTGCCTTTGGTGGAAAGGGTCTTGATTTTATTAGGGATTGCTTGATCCATACATTCCTGGAGGTGCTCGTAGAAGGCATTTGTAAGGGTTTCAGCAGCGTGGGTTGTGGTTTCCACTGGCTCGGGGGCCTTGAAGGATACCACTCCAGTTACCATGGTCAGTTGTGTTTACACCATGGTGGAGTGGAATAACCGTTGCCATGCGCCATTGTATGGGCATGTAGCCTGTGGAGAGGCTGAGGTTGAAAACCTTAATTAGGTGGGAGACAGTTTGTCTTGTAGTGTTTGCAAGATGCAGTCTGGGACACCATCTGCCTCCATTGAAGCTGTGTTTTGATGTTAGAGAGGGCCATTTCCACCTGTGTGTCTCTGATGTCTGGGATACTGCACTTTTCAGGTATTGCTGTGGGCTCTTTAGGGTGTAAAGTTTGCACTGAATGTATCAGCAAGGATGTTGGCAATATCAGTAGGGTCAGTATATTTTGTGCTATATTGCACCTGCACAGTGCAAATCTGTGTGTTACCACTTAGATCCTTGACATAGCCAAAGAAGGCTTTGTGGTTATCTTTTGAATCCTTGCCTATCTTCCTGTTGATGTTAGCCTTGGATGATTTCATGAGGGACCTACTTTTCTTACTAATACTGGTCACGGATGTCTGCCCTTCTTGGGATTTGCTGTTTTTCTGGACTACTGTCCTACTTTTGGTGTATAGCCTGTTTATTGCAGGGGTCCACCAGAATGGTGTCCTTGTCTAGGAGTAGTGAGTCTTGGTTTACCAGTGATGGCACGATCCATACATCCTTGTAGGTGCTTATAGAGTGCATTTGTAAATCTGTCTGTATCTTGAGCAGTGTTTTCCCTTAGCACGGGGACTGTGAAACCCCCCACCCCTGTCTCTAGTAGTGTGAATTTAGGTGTAGGAAAGGTATGCACTGTGATTTCTGTGGGTGGGGGAGATGGTTGGTTGTGGAAGCAGTGAATAGTTCATGGTCAGACCTACCAGTGACCAGTTTTACCTCTGCTATGGTGCACCTGTCGCCCATGTTGGTGATTACCACTTCTAGTATGTTTTCACCCCTCGTTAGGGAGTTTACCATCTGATACAGGGCATAGGAGGTGATAAATTCCAGGAAGAGCTGGGCCTGAAAGTGATTACTTGAGTAACTTTCCCAGTTAATGGTAGGGTAGTTGACATCGACCAATACAAGGGTGTGCGGTAGGACTGTCATGTTTTCCACTGTCTCCAGGTAGGTGGAGTGGTGGTCCTTGGTCATGGAGGGTGATCTGTAGCAGGCCACAGTTTGGATTGCAGTTGTAGCTGATGTTAGCTGCACATGGATGATCTCAGAGGTATCATGCTGCCCCACTAACCTGGAGGTGTAGGTATCCCTGATGAACATGGGTACACCCCCTCCATGTCTGTGTCAGTCCATGTTTTGTGACCGAAATGTGTGGTATGGGTTTTAGTCTGGTAGTGCTGGTGTGCTCTCAGGAACCTTAAAACAGGTCTCAGTTACTGCACAGATGTTGACGTTGTCCATACTGAGGAGTGCTGTGAGTGCGTGCATGTTGTGATCACAATCCCTGGCATTGAGTAGCATAACCCTCATTGATTCTGCTATTGTGCTGTTTACAGAGTTGGGATTCACCTTTGAGACTTTCCTAAAATAGGCACCATGGAGCGACAATAGCCTTGGTCAGTATTCCAAAGCTTAAGGCTGACACATAAGTCAGTATGGTATTGATGCATGCATGTTTCCCATCTGTGCTTGTTTCTCATCTTTCCCGTAGGTAACCTACTGGTAAGCAATAGAAAGCCATAAACTTATACAAGTCTTCTAGCTTCCAAGATAGGCTTTTGGAGTGATTAAGTATCAGTGTTCTGTATGTTCTTGCTGTACCTAACTGTTTTCTGACTACATGATGATTTGTCACTGTATTTTGTGATCTGAAAGCTCTGTTTATTCACATATTATGACTGTGATGGCCTGCACTTTAGAGGTTCACAGATAGGTTGTAGGCTATCTGCCCAAGGGCAATTAGAAGCATAACTACAGTGTGATGGTTTTCTCCGCACCATTGATGAAGTAACTGAGCCTCTGTCAAGCATAGCCAATGAAATGATTCCAGGCAGAGTTGCCAGAAGCTGCTGAAGACTGGGGTGGTGGAGGGTGATAGGGGCACTTAGTGATCTAAGGAGGGCATGTTAAAATGTAAAATCAACACCATTTTCTGGCTGTATGGTTCTGGGACACATGATCCCAGGGGTGTATATTCTGTTACCCATTCACACATCAAGGTTTCCCTTGAAGTGTGTCAGTGAGGGGCTATGCCTAATGTAGTTAGGAATGTAGTTTATAGTCTCTCAATTCATTTGTTATATGTTTTTATTTCAAGAGTCAGTGAAGTTCAGTGGGTTTGGGCACCTCCATCCTTTGCTTAGCCTAGCTTACACATAGAAATCATCTAAATATGAAATAGGCAAAAGCAACGTTAATGTCAATAGTGTAATGGTTACAGCATTTGCATAATATCTGTGCATTCGATGTTCAAATCCCAATAAATTCAGAGATGTTTTTCATGTTAAAAAGTATACCTTAACCACAGCTTGCATATCTAGGTAGTATTCTTCAGTATAATAAACATTGGAAACACCCATATAAACCCATGTGTGCTGGAGAGTAAAGTCAACAGAGAATGTAATGTTATGTAAGCACATAGTGAGATGTTTCTTCACTGAAATGTATATATCCTGAGTAGTTAGCAGATGTGGCCGTGTTTGTGCGCACAGGTTATACGTTTTAAAGTTTGTTTAACTGTGTTTAACTGCTGCTTTAATGTCACACAAACACTTTTAAACATGCTTACAACTGTTTAAATGTGCCTTATTCTGGGGTAAAAAACATTTTTAAAGCATCGCAGGTGTTTAACCCTGGACCATGCACACTATTGGCATGGGACATACCACTAAGCCATCTGAGCTGTATACATGTTTCAGGGTCTTTAGACTACACCTTATACTATAAGCATTCCACAGTAACCACAAATGGGACAGTCACTTTTTGTACATATGTACAGTCCATTGTAATGTACTGTATTTTGTGAATCAACATATACAAGTCTACATATGTATAACTGTTACAATTAATACTAAATATATATATATATATATATATATATATATATATATATATACATACATGTCAGTGATGTCTGCACACACACACACATATATATATATATATATATATATATATATATATATATATATATATATATATATATATATATATATACAGTTACATCTATAGCCATGTATATAAACATCTATGACCAAACTTTGTGGCACAGAAGCAATCCAAAGGAATTGGAGTGTACACAAAACACATGCAGTTCTGGTATTATAAGTATTAATATTAACCTAATTCACCATAGAGGGGATGGTTGTTGTGTATGTGGAGATTGTGGTGGGGGAGGAATGATGGTTAATGAAATCATGCATCAAGGAGAGCCTGGGTTGGATGTTCAATAAGTGAACTGGAGGGGTATACATGGAGTATGGGGACAATATAAAAAGGACACAAAACAAGAACCATTGTCATCCATAATATACCCTGTCATGTCACACTGCAACACCTAATTCCACAAACATATGAACATTAACATGTATCATACATATGTACACCAACTGACTGTCACATTTGTTTTCAGTAGTGAGGAATGCCTGTAGTAAAATGTCTATTCTAAACACCATAACAGTTGCACATATCTCAGATGCCTGAGTGGAAAATTCAGTGACTGTGGTGTTCATGGTCCTGGGTTCAAGGGCTGCTAATTTATTTTGAGGGCCAGAATAAGGGCTGTTGGATGCAGGTGGAGTAAAGCAGTTGTAAGCGAGTTTGCACGGGTTTTCGTGATGGTAAGTGTCACTTAAACACGGTTAAATGGATAAGCGCTTTATAGGTTTAACGTTTGCTTAATGTCATGCAGTCCACGGGCAAACCTGCTTACGTTATTCACACTTTCCCTACTCTGAGAGGTAAAATAATAAGCCCTTCCAGGATTAGAACCCGCAACCATGTACACCATTCTCAGAGTAACCTACCACTAAGCTACCTGAGATGTACCCATGCCAGCTGTGTATTCAGACAGATTAAAACACAAAAGGGAGGATTGTGTGGAAATAGGACAAACCACCTTGTACCCAATGAAAGTTGAATGCTATATATATATATATATATATATATATATATATATATATATATATATATATATATATATATATATATATATATATATATATAGAGAGAGAGAGAGAGAGAGAGAGATGCATAGATACATGTCAATATATACAGATATACATATGTATATGTATATATATAGATAGGTTAAAAACATGTACATCTATGGCGGTACAGATAAACATATGGAATAATATTTATTATATATCTATATCTATATACATACACACACACACACACACACACACACACACACACACACACACACACACACATATATATATATATATATATATATATATACATATATACACACACACACACACACACACACACATATATATATATATATATATATATATATATACATATATACACACACACACACACACACATATATATATTATATATATATATATATATATATATATATCTGCACACACACATACATACATGTGTGGATACAGCATCTGAAGTGTTCAAATCTGAGTATAACATGGACCATAGCAATCACACATTCTGCCCCCCCCAAAAAAATATGAACATAATATATGAAGAGTATATGCCAATACACTATTACAAATATGTTCTATGGACACAGTCACCAACACAACTAAAATGACTGCAAATATCCATGACAGAAATACACAGACAGCTTTCATTTAGCAAAACTTTATTACATTCCGATGTATTGCCAAAAGGATTCAAGGACTAACAGTACCTGCATGCTATACAGGAAGCAATTAACAGTGCCTTAATGAATCAGCCTGCAATTACCATAGTATTAGTCCACTAAGGGATAGGAGTTCACATAGGGAAAGAACCCCCACACACATATAGAAGATGTATAAAAGCGGTTCCTACACACCTACATCTGCTATGTACACCCACCAATATCTCCCCCACACCCAAACTAATTACAACAATACATACTGTCATACCATATTCAATTATTCACCCACTGTACGATATCTGCTGAAAGCTTAACATACCTAGATACAGACACACTAACATGGCCCTATGTGATATATTTGCTTTTATACAATGGAACAGCTGCTGATGTTACAGGGTTTGTTTGAACTAATCCCATTATAGAGGGTTGAAAAGTAATTACACCAGGAAGTGTTACTGATTACTGATTATCAGCACAGTATGATACACATTTACAGCAAACTAAAGATGTCTGGTGAGCATACTGTAAACCCCCTAACATTATATGCATAGCCATGCAGCCTTGAGCTAGTCAAACATCCTGGCCAGACTGAAACATATGCAGATGTATTAGGTACATACAAACCCTGCACAAGTAGCAATGTTCAGAAATATAACAGCAGTACTCACATTTAGACCAAATCCTCTAGGCATTACACACAATATATTAGTGTCCATACAGCTGTTGCAATAGATTTTAAACAACACTTCCAGGCTGTCTTCCTCACAAGTAAGACAAAATGACAATGCCCAAGTGGAGTACTCAGTTATACTCCACTGTTGCCATGGTATTGACTAAGGCAGTAGCTGCACAGCTGATGTGCATGTAATTAACTACTTTGGAACACCAATTGTTTATCAGGATAGCACATGTTACTGATCTCTAACTATAAAAGGATGCCTTGTCACACATTCAAACCATCTGTATCTACCTGTATAGCAGTACAAAATACCCAACAGCAGATTGAAACACAAACCGAAAATGAATAATATACCAGTCAATAACATCTCCAATTACTAAGAAGGTATGTATAACATTTAGTATGTCTGTGTATGTAGTACCTGTTCTGTAAGAATTATGGTGTAATCAATGCATATATTGAAAATAGCTATCTTGTAGCGATGTATTGTTGAGCAGTAGTAATGCTTGTAGTATTCTATGTGTGTACTGCTGTAGGTCACAAGGCAAACTCCTCATACACCACAAGGGATGATATATATGGGCTTGGAACTCACCAATTCTCTTCCGGCCACTGTCAGTGTCAGGGTTGGTCCAACAAGTATGTGCTATTAAAGGGGTCTATATTAGATCAGCGAACGCTTAAACAACTGAACGCTTATCAATCAATCTTATTTTAGCGAATGTTCAAAATATCGAAGCAACAGAAACCCAAATTTTGTCCTAGGGAAAGAATTTGGTTGTCCATTTCTGTTGCTTCGATATTTTCAGTGCTGTGGTGGAAAGTTACGGGTCAGATTCAGGTAAATGTGTGATTGTGTGGATGTGAGTGTTAGGGTGGGTTAGGTGAGTTAGGGTTAGGGCTCAGGTTAGGTATGTGTGTGATTGTGTGGACGTGAGGGTTAGGGCGGGTTTAGATGAGTTAGTGTTAGGGAGCAGGTGAGGTGAGTGTGCGATAGTGACGGACCTTAGGGTTAGGGTTTGGGTTAAGGTAAGTGGATAGTTAGTGGTGTGTGCATAGTTTAGTGTAGGGTTAGGTGTCAGATTTTAGGTGTATGTGTGTGGATTTCTGTTTGTTTGGTGTGCCTGTGTTGTGTGTATGTGTTTTGGATCAGGAATTTTTTTCCCTAGGAAAAATATCGCTGATCTGACAGTTCGAGATTGTAAGCTTTCGCTTACATAAGGTCGATCAATCAGCGTTCGCTTTTTTTAGGCGTTCGCTGATCTAATATAGACCCTATTACAGGGGATAGTATATGTATATATATTGTAATAGGAGACATATGTATGGGTGTATAAGTAAGAAGAACATGTCAAAGGTGGGCTTACTGTACAAATATGGTATACATTGTGGGATATTGTGCCAATAACTGTGTAATGTACAGTATTTTAGGCAGATCTGTATTCCATTTTACATAGCATTTCTGTTATGTTATGCAAACATTAGTTATGTCTATTGGCAATTACAATACTTAATAACAGGATACATATGACTTGTATTCATCTGACAGTTTAGCAGCATGATAGCAAAGATAATTGGAAGAGCTACGTAACTATCCATGTACATAACACATGTAATATCCACCTCTCTAGTATTGTTTGCAAGCAATAACAGCTGTGCATATGTACATGTTATGCAAATGTGTAGTGACCCTTGTTACAGGGCTGGGCCAAATGGCTATGTGCACTCCTACATAGAGTGGATATTGAGAGTAGAGACACACTGGTTGAACTTTCAGGTTTGTGTAGCCTAGCCTTTCATTGCCAACCTAACAGCCACTTGCAAATACTGTATGTAATGTAGTGCACAGCAGTGGTAATGAAACAGGTTGCATATCATCTTTAACTCCAGTGTAACATTTGCAGTAGGAGTGTAAGATGTAGGAGACTGCTGCTCATGTGTAATAGCTGCTTCATAGGTGATGGCTTACACTATCTGATTATATCCTGATCATGTTGATAGTGGCATCAGAGTCTACTGATTCATGACTCTGTTTGGGGAGTGGATGTCTGTGCTCAACAGAGCTCATGGTCCTGGTGGATATGTGAGTATATACCCAGAGAAGGAAACAGACGTGTAGACACTTGCATCATGGATATGTGAGTATATACCCAGAAAAGGATACAGACCCATTGACACTTGCATCATCTGAAATCAACTATCAGGATGTGATGTGTTCCTCAGAAGAGGATTGCTGCTAAAGGTAGCTACTATGTTTCTGTAATAGCCATAGTTGTCACGTCCATAACACAAATATTTACTTGTGAGCATCACTGTCTAAAATGGGTCTATATTATAACATCAAAGTCTTACAACTTCGAATGTTATAATATTGAATCCAGTAGAGCAAACGCTGGAAAGAGCAAAGCTGAAGAACACCCAATACTTTCTTAGGGAAAGAATTTGGTGGGCCATTTCTGCAGCTTCGCTATTTCCTCGACTGTGGAGCGAAGGTTACGGACCAGGTTAAGGTAAGTGTGCGAACGAAGGTGAGTGTGTGATTGGGCATGGGTTAGGTGAGTTAGGGTTAGGGCGTGGGTCAGGTAAGTGTGCAATTGTGTGGACGTGAAGTTTAGGGTCGGGTAGGTGAGTTATGGTTCCGGAAGCGGGTAAGGTGAGTGTGCGATAGTGACGGACCTTAGGGTTAGGGTTGGGTTAAGGTAAGTGGATAGCTAGTGGTATTTGTATGGTTTAGTGTAGGGTTTTGTGAAGTGTGTGTGTGGATTATTTATTTTGGTGTGCTTGTGTTGTGTGTATGTTTGTCGGAACAGCAATTTTTTTCCCTGGGAAAAAATTTGCTATTCTGACTGTTTGGTTTTCTGGTGTTTCACTCTAATGGGTTTGATATTATAACATTCGAAGTTGTAAGACTTCAATGTTATAATATAGACCCATCTAAAACATCTTCATAAGCAATAAGTAAACTAAATACAGTACTTGGTACTTGTAGTACTGAATGCTCATGCAGGCATGTCCACTAGTCAGCTACTGGTGTTTACTAATGTCAGCTTTGTGTATGTGGCCATCCTGGGGGAATGTAATCTCTATGCCATGTACACTGCCAAACTCACCTAACACCACACCCCACACATTGTCTGAGATGCAGCTACAGGGGTAAGCTGGAAGGCAGTCCATTCTACAGCCATGACTGGACTGGACAGTCATGAGGTGTAGGTTAACACATGCATCTCATCATCACAACCAACACATGCCCTTACCAGAACACAGTAAGGATACCCGCACATACTACCAGAAATCACACACATTCACAGAGGCTTCTAAGTATCTGGCCAAGCAAGTGACCTCCCAAGCTGGAATAGACAGACAACAAAATACACAAACTGTATGACATAGTTTGCATAATTGTGCCACACCTCAGAACACGTGGCCAGAAACATGCCCAACAGTACTCATTTGTGAATGCAAACTCTAGCACTATGTTACACACCAAGCTATACGAGGGCAAACATACTGTCAGCTGCCTGTCTGCCATGATTAGCCACGTACCCATACACTCAGACCACCTTTTGAACTATACACATGACTCTGGCATATTCCATGTTGTTGTGCAGGACCTGTGATGCAGTAGCCTGGACTGCATGGAAACACACATGTAGGAACTGTCAGGTCTTGTATCCCATGCAGGTATGTCCCAAGGCCTGGGTAGCATTCTCCCATTGGCCAGAATGATACTGCATTATAGGGCCAAAAGGATTGTATTCCACAATTGTCTAATGTACTGGTGCAATTCAAAGGGTATCCAGTATCTCTCTGCCTGGGATAACATGGTTGACAGACCATGATGCTTTGCCAGACAGGGCCTGCACCTGTCACCCTTGGGAATCTGGATACTAGCTAGGGCTCATGCTTCCCCTATAGTGCCTTAATCATGCAAAGTTCAGCTGAAAGTCCACTGCTGTAACAGGGACAGCCAAACAATAAACTGTGGGTCTCGCTACTCAATGATACATTTCAGAAACTCAATATGGACTCACTTATGTCAATCCTTAACATGGATAACATATCTGTGCAGTGACTGAGATATGGTTCAACGCTCCGGAGAGCACACATGCATGACCATGTTATAACACATACCTCACCTCTTGCCCAATATCCTTTATTGGAACACACGGGCCACAGGTGTGCCCATATTCCTGAAGGATATGTACACCCCCACTCTAGTTGCACTTGCATAACTTCAGATGCATTATGCTGAGCAACTACCTTTGTGCCAAAGTGGAATCCAAATTGCACCTTGCGACAGATCACCCAGCATGCCTCAGAATTCCCAACTGTCATAATGTGCTGTAATGGGGAAGATTAGGTCTGAGACAGAAAACCATAATAATGGTTACTCTCAACTATTCCATTATGAACTGGGAAGACTCCTCATGTATCAACACCTGCGCTCAATGCATGTTGGATTTCATTAACCCCAATGACCTGGATCACCATAGTCACAAAAACAGGGCTAACAGTATGCTACACATAGTCAGTCTCAAAAGCCAATGTTATGCTTCTTAAGAGTGAAGTGGTGAATGTGATGGCACCCATGCAAATGGACAATGCATGTGCAAATGCTGAATCCTATACAAATGAACTTTAAGCACTTATATAAGTGCAGTGATTGTGCCATTGAAACAGAACCAAGATTCAACCAAACACAAACAAGACGGCAAACTGGTGGTACCCTGCCTTAAACTGTACCACAGAAGGAAGTAACTGTTGCAAGAGTGAACACACATGAGTGGGGGTGATCCCTGGTCAGCCTCAGTACGATGCAGATACACCATATAAAACCACACAAGGCTACTGTGAAACTAATCAGCCACATATTATGAGGCCAACCACAGAGCATTCTATAGCTGTGTCATGAATCGTAATGGCAACAACAAGACCTGCTGTGCTTCACAGCACTATAGCATGAGAAGTACTGCACCTACAGAAATAGCACCTGTTCATCCAGATAGGGTCTTGGAGAACCTTAACCCACTCCCACCTCCCCCCTAACAGGTACACATATTTATATATCCATGTACACTACAGAGCCCCTGTAATAACAGCTATGCAGGTACAAGCTGCACTCTCTAAAGCCATACATACAGCTTTCATGGGACCTGTCAGCATCCCAGGGTGTATCCTACACAAATGTCAGAACAATTTGCTCTCCACATACACATCATGTTCAATCATAGCTTCATGTCAGGCTGTGTACACACTGAATGGTGCACAGCAACAGTTATCACACCCCACAAAGGGGGAGACACCACTGATAATGAGAAATAGTGCACTACTACCCTGCTGAGTCTGGTCTGTAAGGCCATGAACCGTGATCAACTTATTTGATGTAGTCAGTACAGATGTAGATGACAGTAAGGTTGATTCACACAGCATAACATGACCTTGCCAGGTCTTAGGACACCATCATCCATACTGTGTTCCAGCTGCACTCAGTAAACTAGGTGTATATTTCTATGTCACAGGAGTGGTTGGCAACTGGACTGCTTGCAGAACCAACACTACAGAAGGTGTCTAACTAATACACGCACATCAAACCAGTGCCAGCTACAGTAATACAGGGTTAATTCCTGGTACTCCCCCTCTTTGTTATCTATACCACACAGACTAACACAGAAGGCATCTGCCTATTGAAGTTTGCAAATGACTATGAACTAGGAGCAATAGTTGACTCAATGTGTGCTGCGGTCAAAATACAAAAGGGCCTTTGTAGGTCAGATGTGTGGTGTGTGATGTATGGCCACAGTCTGACAGCTAAGTATTGCATTGTCATCCCCTATGTTAAAAACCCTGTACCCATGAACTACCACCTAGGCAGCGGTCAACATAATGGAAACTGTGTGTGTATGGGATGCAGCTGGACAGTAGTTTTTCTTTGGTAGTTACTTCACCACACCAGTCAGGTAGTCATAAGTAGCACCCTCAATCATGACAGGGTGCCATCCATGAATATAGAGATCATTGTTCAGCCATACTCAACACTCAAGTGAACCATAATAGATCACATATTTTCTTTAAGGGTAATTGGCCATGTTCAGATGGCCTACACTGGCCTTCCCACTCCCTAGGTCCAATATATAGCATGATACCTACCCTGAATAAAGCCGTGTCCAACCCAGAGATGGGTGATATGCTACACTTACACATCCTGATTTCAAATAAACTCATACTTCATGGACATTCACCTTTCTAGTACAAGGATCACAACATGCCTGACAGATCTCTGTCCTATACACTTTACATACTCCTGCCATACTATGCATCCCTGTCCAACAAAGCTGCACATTGCCCCTCTTTGTGACATGGTGTGATGACTGCATGGCAAATATATCAGTAACCTTGTGGATCAGTTCTGTGGCACTGCTTGAACTGGCCACTGAAACTTACCTGTCTGTTGGCTACAGCTAGGTAACCTTTCAGCCTAGGCTCATAAATGGCCCAGGGCATATAGCCTACTAGTTCACTATGACCATACATGCTATAGTTGATATCCAACCCTGCAAATATCATCAGGCTAGCCATTGTCCCATGTGTTTCACATGTGCAACACAGGTAATACACGGCAGGATGCTAAACAGCTGTATAGTGCCATGTAGATGTATATGGCAAAACACATACATGTAAAACTTTCTGTGAGCAAGTCTGCAGGGTCACAGGTCATGTCCCTTAAGGCTGTGTATGACTCTATATGTGACATATGCACAGCATTAAGGTCTATTGCATTAATGTGAACACATCCAGGCATGTGCTGATAGGTAAAGACACCAGTACAGGCAAACAGACATGCCCACATCAAGACAACATCCTAATGGAGTATGAGCAATGTCATCACTTGACACACACATATATGGTGATAACATCAAATCACCAGTAAGTGTCAAATGTGTGTGAATTAAACATGTCAGTGGTGTTAGTGTCATGTAGATTTGCAAAGACATATTTGTAATCTTAATAAATGTGATACACATTTATGTTCAGCTGTACTTCTGTACTTCTCTGTGAGTTACTGTGACCTGTCTCATCATTATGTCTTCCAGGTATGTCACGTGCCAGGCTACCACCATACACCTGCTTGGAGGATGAGGTCCTCATCCCATATCTCCTCGACAACCATGTAACACTCTTCAGCCGTGTGCCACAGGATGCACAGCAGCAGGATG
Organism: Protopterus annectens; assembly: GCF_019279795.1. Taxonomy (NCBI): domain Eukaryota; kingdom Metazoa; phylum Chordata; order Ceratodontiformes; family Protopteridae; genus Protopterus; species Protopterus annectens. Next base: position 352,723,091 of record NC_056731.1, read on the forward strand.
CCCAGTGGGAGGAACGCTGCAGTAGGGTAAATGATGTTGGCAGCCACAATCGCACCTATCAGCAGGTGCGCCGACACTGCACTGACCTCATAAGATGGGCGAAACAGCGTGCTAATGCAATCACCAGGGAACAAGGTGCAACAGGTTCGGGGGCACTCACCCAGCCCCCACTCACACATACCGAGGAGCTACTGGCCAACATGGGGACACCTGCAGACCTCCATCCACAAGCTTTAGCTGACATTGTGGAGGTGGGTGTCTCTCAACCACCGAGCCTGGAGTTGCCTGGTAAGTCACTACTGCACATATAGCACAACTATATTTTATATAGTTACATGTGTTACTGTACAATCCATAGTATAGTCTATTGTACTGGCTTATGTGCTAACATGGACATTGCACCCTGTAGCTATCAGACAGGTGTGGATAATGATCTTACTGCTGTGACACTCCTATTTAGGTACCTCTGGCATTTCACAGTGACAGCAGCCTGTTGCAGGTGAGATTGTTATTATTTACCAGGTTTTATAATGCACAGATCATATTAATTGCATGCTATCTGCCATGTGGCCATTTAACACATGTACACATAATGTATGGTGGTCCTGTTAATATACACTGGTCAGGCCTGCAATGCATCACAAAGGTTACCCAAATGGAATAATTGAAGACTATATGAAACACCTACACTAAACCTTACAAACTGTCATTGCCAGATGTGTGGACAGCTGTGAATACAATGGTGGAGGTGTGGTTCACTGTAGGGGCATGTACTACAGAAAAGCATTACACATGTGGGGAATACAAACAGTACTATACAGAGAGCATATGTGTGCACACACTCTAAATGTTTTGGAGCTGGAGTATGACCAGCCCACAGGATTCCCCCTTGTGGATTATACCCTTGCTATGGATGTCACACAATGCCATGTGCTATCTGACATGTCCATGACATTTAGTGGGCTGACTACAGCACTGCTCAACTATCCTGCCAAACATGATATCTCACATCCCAAACATACCACCCTTTGTCTGCATAACCCTGTCCTCAGTGGAGCATATGACATCTATGGGTGTATGTCATATGGGATAACACTGACATGTGAAATAGATGTCCATCACAACCATTGGACAAAACATGTGTACACATGGCCATGGAGGATGGCCAGAGACATGAAGCAGCACACACAGTAGAAATGATGTACATGTGTGTACACCCTGTTGCACATTGGCTTGACACAATACAACTATGGCCTTTGTGTAATGGTGATATGGTAGATGTGAAACACTAAATATCATACAGGCCTGTGCACAGCTTGTATAGGCATGGCATCAAACCACCACATAACATGTCTTGAACATCTTGAGTGTGTCATGACATGAAAGCATTCACCTCTACAGTATCCAAAAACATACATGTGTAGCATGACATACACATACAACCACATCAGGCCACAGATACAGTACATTCACCTTGCTGGTATCAGACACCACTGTCATGCTTGCTCCTCATGTGTGTGAGGTACACAGATGGCATGTGGGACATGGAGTACTGCTAAGTTAGCCATGTCTGGGCATAGTTGCCAGGCATCAGTAATATGGTTGCAGATGTGCAGGGGTGTCATCTGTATACCCTACAGTGACATGTGTCACACATTCCACATTAGGGTGTAGTGTGTATACACCTCAGTGACGTGGGTCACATTCCACATTAGATATGTATTGTATCTGAACACAGTCATGGCTATGAACTGTGTCTGTAACTCACACTGCATAGCAATAGTGAAGCCACGTGATGCCCTGCAATGGCTATGCACATAAGCTCAATGTGCAGTATGTCACTGCATATTTTTAGGGTGGACTGACAACACTGCATCAGCTAAAGGTCCTTGTTAGTATAACACACCCATGCATTGCGACACCATTACCTTACTGTATATTTGAAAGGACACCATTCTGTTACACATGTATGCATGTCATTCAACACGTCTGCAGAAGACATGTCATACTACATGTGATTGGCAAGGTCATATGCCACACATCAGGCTGGTGTACTGTTAACCTGTGCTGGTCTGTGGCACCATTGCAAAGTAGGGACAGCCATGTCAAACATGTGTGTACAGCCACATGCACATTGTCTGTAGACACAGCTCAGGGGTAGGTAGAATAATGTTGAACAGACATGCACTGCTTTGGGGGAGATACGCAAGCTAGGGCTCAAGCAAACATAGTATTCATGCAACATACCCTTCTGCACATGTCCTCCTCACACATAGGGGCACTGTCCAACACAAAGCATCAGTGGTAGATGTACAAAGGTCAGTGATGGTCTGTTAACATGTGGGGTATGTTGCACAAAACATGGCAGTGTGGTACAACGGTGCATAGTGCATGCATCGTGTTGCAGGTATGGGGCATATGCTACTAACACAAATGGTGCAACACAGGGATGTATGCTAACTACTACTATAATTGTGTAAGGTGCATGCCTTCTGCTATAACACATGTATGATGTTGTGTGCAACTCAGGGATGTATGATAACTACCACTATAATTGTCTAAGCTGAATGCCATCTGCTATATCACATGCATGTTGCATGCCGTTGGGTGCCATAGCATGTGGGTGTGTCTGTCTGTGTGTCTGTGTGTGCTGTGTTGTATAACTTGTAATGTACAGTTCTTGTCTGCCCCTCATAAGTGTTCATGTAGGTGCATTGCCCTCCTGTGGTCCACCTGATGTTAGTGTCCCCACAGACTCTAGCAGTGATGATGAAAGTATGATTGAGGCACAGGCAGGGTTGTCAGGGGCTGAATCTGTACCATTGGTTGCCATTCCACCTGTATCCCCCTCATCCCCTCACACAGTTCTCCTGCCTACACATACCCCATCACCAGTGGCTATAGAGGAAGTACAGTTGGAGGATGGTAGCATGGAACAGGGACATTTGTAGACTATGGAATGTGTGCCTGCAAACCATGATCCCAGTCAACTGACTGTTGATGCCCCACACAGGCATGTGCCCAGTGCTGCTTGTAGGAGGACTACTGGCCAACATGCTCCTGCAAGACAAAGCACATCAGCTGGTGTCACCAGACACATGTTTCAGGCTGTAATGGAGGCACAGGCATGTGCTGAACAGCACATCAGAGAAGGTCTGAGGCTTCAGAGGGCTGCTGTCCATTCTTTAACTGACAACATTCAGGCAATTGCAAGTGCTCACCATCATCTTGCAGATGTTTTGGATAGATGATTGGGTGACATGGTGGGAGTCCTTCACCGTGGCATGTCAATACCCGAGCATGGAATTTCTGTGCTGGAACATCTGGTGGGAGATAGGTGCTGGGCACATGGACGTAGGCCAGCTACATCACCTGTTGAAGGTCTACATGAACATGTTACTTCACATGCCCGCTCCCATAGTGGCGGTAGCAGCAGCAGTGCAGCTGGTGCTGTGCTGTCCACACCAGGACACAGCAGGCCACGTGGTCCTGGATGGTCCCAACAGGGACACAGTTCCAATGGACATGTGTCATCAGACAGTACCCAATCTGGACCTCTGCCTGGTAGTGCCCGTGCAACCCCTGGCAGGTTCAGGTCACGTGGTCGTGGCCAGACACCATGAACTGTGAAACCTGCCCGGTACAGTCTGCAGCTGTCAATAATTCCCCAGTGTAGGCCAGCCACATGCCAGACCTGTGTGCATACATACACACACACACACCAGAAACAAATGTAGGGCACCTCAACACACACACACGCATAACATCCACACACGCCCAATGATGTCAAAGGCCCTAACCTACACACATGATGTCATCCAATGGTGCAGCCTAGGCCTCTGGCAAACATTATCACCCTGTGCATATGATGATGACTGTGCCGCATCCCTGTCATCCATCGTTGCAGGGACATGCTCATATGGTCTGATGCACAGGGCGAACATACTAGGAAGACAATTATAGATTAATATTGCCGAGTAGTGTTTGACAGGCAACAGGCATAATATGTATTACAGTTTTAGAATGCATTTGGTATGCTTGACAGTATGTATCATGTGTAACAGTAACTGCATGTTGATCTTGATGTCCTGCCTTTTTCTTTCAGGTGTAATTGCATGTGCCGGGAGATGTCAGTGTTTGTGGTTAGTATCCCATATGTAAATGTTGACTACTCACAGGTCTGTATGACAATACCTGCATGCACTTTGTAGCTTCCACATCACAGTTTAAATCTCCCGTTTCAATTATGTTTACTGATCTAATGATCCAAGAGCATGATAGCTGTGTAGTAAGCTACTGTGTTCAGAGCCGTTACATCCATAATGGGTGACATCACAGGTATAGTTACCTGGAGTGGGGAGAAGGTAAAAGAGTGGTATAGCAGATGACAAGGGTAAAGGCCAGTGGAAAAAGTGGCTTCTCATTGGGAAGCAGTAATACCCACTCTCATGACAGGATGCAAACACAGACACACCCAAGGATTCACAGACACAGTAACACACCCACACACTCAGGGAAGCACAGACACAGTAATACACCCACACACTCAGGGATTCACAGACAGTAACACACACTCTGACACACACACACAGTTGCCAGTGTTGGGATGAGAACCACTGCCTATGTGCAAATCATCATTATAGTACTACGCAATTACAAGACACACCAAAGATATTACACATGTACAGGTAGTCGGAATGGCCTAGGATCGAGGACATCAACAGGGATACTACATTGCAGTGAGTGAATGTGGGGAGGGGGGTTCATCAGTAGGCTATGTAACAACAAGCCTCACCACAGAGTGTACATGTTTACAGGCGGTTAGAATGTCCTTCTAAGATTGATGACATCGACAGAGATACTAGATTGCATTGAGTGGATGGGGGAGGGGGCCTTAACATTTCACTATGGTAAAATACAGCCTCACTCCATGGACTGGACAGCCATACATACACACACACACACACACACACACACACACACACACACACACACACACACACACACACACACACACACACACTGTGGCATTCACAAAGATATACACCTATGTCACACACATACAGACACTTGACATGTGTGAGATTCAACCACCTGCCTATGCCTTTCTTTCTGCACTTCACTCTGTATTGATGTCTACCACAGTGTTCAGGAGAGTGAAAAACATTTGGGATGTATTCCCCATCATACGTGACATATATGGACACACACACCCACACGTGCCAGTACTGTGAATCAAGCATCTGCCTTTCTCATGATAGGTATTACAGAGTTACAGCACTATTGCATGTGCTACAAAGCGTACTGACTCTTTCCTTTGCCAACTGTGCAGATATATGCACAATATATGCACAGGGGAGGTGTTACTGTTACAGGTGTCAAGAGGTTTGCCTTCAGTGTCACCCTTACTGCATTCTACATTATGTGTCTTCCACTTCAGTTAACAGAACCATAGCTTAGCAGTTACACAGGTTATTGTAGGAATGGTTGTAACACACCTGTGAGCTGTCCTCAGTAATCATTCATCTGCAAAGTAGCCCCATCACTTAATAGTCATGTCCAAACATCTGTCCATAACTAAAGTACAGCTTACTGTACTTTGAGCATATTACCATATACAGTTGGCAATGTTGAGGCTGCATTGCAACAGCATGACGTACTAAGACAACAGTAACCTTCAAACATCAGACACTGCACACACATGGAATCTAAACACACATAAATACATCAAAGAACAGCAGCTGCACTTCTGTCGGTAAATGCTACACTGAACGAAACAATAAGTATAATAATAAAAATTAAAAATTCAGCGTCAGCAACCATGCAAGTTCGTAAATTAGTTCAAAATAAAATGTTCCAATATAAACGTTACTATACGAGTAGAACATAAAAAGTTTATTGTGCCCTCAGACCGTAAGCGCTTTCACAATTGCTTCTTCAGACCATGACATACTGAGTACTGAGACAATTTAAAAACATTTGAAAACATTATTACCAATCAGAAAAAGCACCCTGTAACGTAATTTCCTTCATTGACATTACAACCATTAAAATGAATCATATATCTAAAATCTAATATCAAAGTTCATAATAATCAGTTTTTGTAAATGTCTGTAAAAACAGACAATCAGAAACAAGTATTTAAAAGATTTAAAAACACATTCAAATATTGCATCCAGAACATACATATTAATAGTTGCTCACACTCTGCAAATGTAGAACATAGCTTGTTAGATCTGGTGTGAAGTAAGGGGTGAAGTAAAATCCCTGTATGAGCCATCATGAAATCAGAGGTAAACATTATAGGAATTAAGCTACGTTTTGTATTTGCAAAGCGCAAGCTATTGTTAATGTATAGATCTCGAGGAAATGAAAAAGAAAAGAAGTTAATATCTAGTTAGCACCTGTATGAGCTATTTTGAATTCAGAAGCCAGTATTATAGGAACCAAACTACGTTCTACATTTGCAGAGCGTGAGCAACTATTAATATGTATGTTCTGGTTGCAATATTTGAATGTGTTTTTAAATCTTTTAAATACTTGTTTCTGATTGTCTGTTTTTACAGACATTTACAAGAATTGATTATTATGAACTTTAATATTAGATTTTAGATATATGATTCATTTTAATGGTTGTAATGTCAATGAAGGAAATGACATTACAGGGTGCTTTTTCTGATTGGTAATAATGTTTTCAAATGTTTTTAAATTGCCTCAGTACTCAGTATGTCATGGTCTGAAGAAGCAATTGTGAAAGCGCTTACCGTCTGAGTGCACAATAAACTTTTTATGTTCTACTCGTATAGTAACGTTTATATTGGGACATTTTATTTTGAACTAATTTACGAACTTGCATGGTTGCTGACGCTGAATTTTTTATTTTTATTTTTACACATAAATACATGTACACATATGCAGTCTCCATCAGTAAGTGGACTAGCAGGTCAAGAGGATACATTCCACACCTTCCCCACACCATGTGTGAAACCTAGCCGAGCTTTACACCATAATGGATGTTGTATTCATGTACTGGTAGGACACACAACCACCTTCATTGAGTAGCCAAGTGTACATTCATGCCAATAGCACATATCAGCAAGACACACACAGCAATATTCCATGTCATGATCCACCAAACTGTTACTTGTTACAGTTCCACGGTGAAGCCAGGGCACTGTAATGGTCAACAGTGAGCACTTCATATTTGCCGCACACACCTCATGATTACTGGAAGAGTGCCAGCAATGTGCTCTGTTTGAGCTAGGCATTACACTCATTCAACCATGTGTGAGGTCTGTGGCTTGTAAACATCTCACCCCAGCATGTTCTGGCTATTGTGGTAATAAGGTTAATGTCCAGACAGCACACAGCATGCATGGCTTGCAATTGTTGACATGGGGTATATGTTGGAGCTGTGGGCACACATGGCTGTACATGTCATGGACATATTACCTGTAACTACTCAGGAACATACAGAGCATAGCTGTATTTCCCTGAGTCTGTCAATACAGGCCATGTGTGTAGGTCCTATGATCCTATTATTTGGGTATGTTTGTAGGCATTGTATTAGGTGGACATGTCTAAAGACATACATGCCACATGGGGTGTTGTATGATATGACAGGTGTCATGGGTGACAGTAGAGAGGGAATATTACATCTGTCATCACAGATGTCAAACCTTATGTGCTGTTAGCATTCAGCAGCCATGGACCTATCTTCCATGTGCATGTGTGTAATGAATGTAGCCACCTGTATGTAGAAAGGACAACAACAGCTATGGTCTTTTTATTTATGTTGTATGAGTGTGGGATGTACATATCCAGGGCAGGTACATTTAGGTCATATCCAACCATGAGGGTGTTGTTTACTGGTGTACAGCAACAGTTGACTGTGTTAATGCTGACAACATGCGAGGGGCCCTGGTATGTGTACAACTGACCTGGTTACAAACAGTGGTATAATTGCATTTCATAACACATTCTGCAACTGTGTCAGTACTTGGGTACTTTGCACAGTTGATGTACGGCTAGGTACAGTCCACCAATCGAAGGTTATTTGGTGTTCTACCATACTATGTCATACCACATGTATGGATGTGTGTTTGTAGTCTGAGGACATGGTGGTGGATGTATGAGGATACAACCTAGAATGCAGCTTTTGCCACTGTCACCTGTACCTGACTCATGTGTGATGACTTATGTCGGAGTAGTGGTCTTTACTTGTGAGTAGCCTTTATGAATATGTGGACACCACCACCTGGAATGGTCTGTACCAGTGTTATGGCCCACATGTCTGGAGCTGAGTTATATGGTGGTAGTGCAATTGTGCACTACAGAGCCTTCAGCCAGGTGTTCTTCACTGCACAGATGTCAGTATTCCCCATTGTAGGTTCTACATTGAGCAAATGGATTATGAAAGCCACACATTTAGCACTGGTTAGCATAAGCATCCAATGCAACTGTTTTGTAGGTGTCAGGGTGTTACTTCTGTGTTTAGGACTTTTGCCTTGGAATGCCACTATATGGGTAAATGCGACCTAGGTATTATCCACACTCCCTTGAATCATGGATGCATGTGCTCTGTGACAAAGGCTTGTCTTTCAGTCATGACATCCTTGAATGAAAGACACTGGACAACCTCATAATTACAGCAGGACATTGGTTCATTGTTTTGGTCAAGCAGTTGCCACTTGTACCATGACATCACTGAGTGGCAGTAATGTGCTTGGTATCAAATGATACATCTAAGGTGACGGACACCAGCAGACATTGTGTATATGAACAATGTCAGATATACTTAGTGTAGCCATTCTGCTAATAATGACAACTACTAACACAGCAGGGAGAGGTCTTCTTGACCCCTGCACCTCAGTACCATTAGACAATGGGGCTCACATATTATGCTTGCGTATGCCACTGTTCCAAGTATAATGCCATTGCCCACAACCTGCTATCAATGTATGCCTTTCAGGGCAGCAATGTGTGTGACACATTTGTAGTTAGCACCCTCCTGTGTGTCCCAGTTAACCTATTGGCTGTCACTTCCACACATGCATGATTGTGTATACTTCACATATATATGCCAGTACTTCATGTACATGTATGCATGTGTATCACAGAGCACAGACACAGATATATCATCTACGGGCCACATAGAGGTATCTGGTAGTAAACCTGTATGATGTGCCTATATACTGACAGTTAAAATGTACATAGCTGTAAATCTGTGTGTTTACAATAGGAGTCCATTACAACGTGTTCTGTACATGTAAGTATATGAGCATGCACACTGTGGACTTCCGTGGTTAGAATCGGAGTGCATCCCAAACAGCCCTGTGCTACTGAGTGTATGAGTGTACCCACTGCCACCTTGTGTAATTTGAGTCAGTGCATCCAAACAAGCCCTTTATTTCTAAGTGTATGAGCATGCCCAGTATAACCTTGTGTAGTTGTAGTCATAATGCATCCCAAATGGCCCTGTGCTACTAAGTGTATGAGCATGCCCACTGTCACCTTGTGTAATTGGAGTCAATGCATCCAAACAAGTCCTGTGATTCTATGTGTATGAGCATGACCACTGTAACCCTGTATAGTGATAGTAGTTGTCCATTTTACAGATGGGCATACACCAGTTCAGGGTTTGTTGTGCTACAACTATACCTCTCAGGCCTACCTATGTCTTACCTGCAGATGATGTGTCTTGTTTGTGCATACAGGTTGCAATGGACTCCTACTTTAAACACACAGGTTTACAGCTATGTACATCTTAACTGTCAGTATCCCTGTTGTTGTCCTCAATCTTAGAAGGGCATTCTGACTGCCTTGAAATGTGTAATCTCTGTGGCGCATCTCATAACTGTGCACTACTGTAATAGTGATCTGTAGATAGGCAGGAGTTCTGATCCCACCACTGGCAACTGTGTGTGTGTGCCAACAAATGGCTGAGTGTTGTTGTGTGTGTGTATTTATGTCTGCATCCTGTCTTGACAGTGGGCTTTGCTGCTTTCCAAAGAGAAACCACCTTTTGCACTGGCCTTTATCCTTGTCATCTGCTAAATCACCCTTTTCCCCCCACCCCACTGCAAGTAATCAGTTCTGTGATGTCACACAGCTCAGAAGCAGAATCAGAGTAAGTGTAATTGTATGGGTTATGTGGCACATACCCCAACTGCATACCACTCTACTAGTTACCTTTACATAGGCAAGACGTGTATGCACAATACCGGCAAGTTTCTGTGTGTTTGTGTGTGTGTGTGATTACCCTGTAGCCAGGCATACACATGTGTTATGTCTTTTAACATGCTGCACACCATGGTAGTCATCTGTGGTGAGTGGAGTCTACAAATTATTAAATAGTTAGGAATAGAAAAGAATAGACAGTCAACGACTACAGTTGGGTATGTTATTTTCCTGTGCCACTGATGAGCAGTGACACAGAAGTGGTCGCCGGGGTGCATGTCTATACCCATCATTCCTCCACCCAAATTCCACAATCCCCGGGGTATATTTCCTTAGCCATAATTCCCCACCCCAAACTCCACATACACAACAACCATCCCTTCTCTGGTGAACTGATTAAGATTTAAATGTTATAAAACAAGAGATGCCTCTGTTTTGTGTACACGTCAGTTCCTTTGGAACCCTTCTGTGTCACAAAGGGTGTTCAGACATGTATGTATATATATATATATATATATATATATATATATATATATATATATAGCTATAGCTGTGTCTGTGTATATGTATATATATATATATATATATATATATATATATATATATGTGTGTGTGTGTGTGTGTGTGTGTGTGTGTGTGTGTGTACACATCCCATAGGTGCATATATGTATTTAGTTATGATAGTTGTACAGATGTAGACTTGTCTATGTTGTTTCACAGAGTACAATACATTCAAGGTACTGTACATATGTACACAAACTGACTGTCCCATTTATATTCAGTACTGTGGAATACCTGTAGTAAGATGTGTTTTATAAAAAACATGAAATCTGTATACAACCCAGATGGCTTAGTGGTAAGTCCAGTGACCCTCGGTAGTGCATGGTCCAGGGTTCAAGACCTGCAAGGCTTGTTGATAATGTCAGTTAGGACTGAATAAGGCAGTTGTAAGTGTGTGTAAATGTGTTTTCGTGACAGTAAGCAGCGGCTACACACAAGTACAACTCGTAGTACACTTGAAATGTCCTTCTTTGGCAATCCTGCTGATGTCACCCACCTAGAAATACACCTCTGGGACTGCTGTAACCCAGTAATCTCTGTAGTGTGTCCTGTAACTGCGTAATGCTGTGGTGTGATAAACTAGTTTGGTAGGTGTTCTAATTCCAAACATGGTAACTGTTTGTGTGTGTCTGTCTGCCTGAGAAAAGAACAATGCTTTTTAGAGTAGCACACTCCTTACGATTCACATACTCACCTTTGGCAACACTGATGATGTCACCCACCTGGAAATACACCTCTGGGACTGCTGTAACCCAGTAATCTCTGTAGCGCGCCCTGTAACTGCTTACCGCTGGAGTGTGATTTAGAACTGTGGTAGGGATCTATCCACAATCATGGCAGTTATGTATGTTTACTTTGTGTTTCAATGTCTGTGTAGGGAGCAATGCATTATACCCGCCTCACTTGCAGGACATTTACAATGCCCTACTTTGGTACTCCTGCTAATGTCATACCTTGTAAAATACACCTCTGAGGAACAAGTTCCCTAGTAATCCTTGTGGTGCGTCCTATAACATCTCTATGCAGTAGTGTGATATAGATCTTGGTCATGGGTTCTATGCCCACACATGTGTGTTGTGTGTGTCTTACTGTCTGTTTTGTGAGCAATGCATTTTGGGCTACTGACTTGCAGGAAATCTGAAATGCCCTACTTTGGTAAACCTGCTGATGTCATTCCTTGTGAAATACACCATTTGGGATAGAGTAGCCCAGTAATCTCCGTAGCACATTCTATAACTGTGTAATGCTGTAGTGTGATAAACTAGTTAGGTAGGAGTTCTATTCCAAGACATGACAGGTCTGTATGTGTGTTTGACAGTCAGAGCCTGTGTGGAGGTGGCTGTGAGTGTCTAACCCCTGGACATGTTGCAGAGCGGGTTTTGTAGTTTTCCTATATGGTGGCCATATTATATGTCACAATGTCCACCTCACAAGGTTTACAGATTTCAATCAGCCAAGAGACTGGGTTGGCAAGCCATACCCCTACATCTGGCAAAAGGCCTTGTGAACAAAGTAAGCAACCCTACTATTACCCAGAATTTGGTCTGAACCCATGTGTCATACACAAACACACTTGCCTAGAATATTCCACTATGTTGCTAGTACCCTGCACATTGTTGACAGATAATAGGCATGGTGTGATTGCAGTGGGCTGCAGAGGGCATGGCACCCTGTCCAACAGTACAATAGGCACATAATTGCAGACAATGCACCTTCACAATGTTCCCCACTGGACACCTGCAACATATGTGGTGCCATCAAATGTGATCCACAAAGAACATAAAATGCCTTACACACATGCCCTGTATGGACAGATGCCACTGACACCAGGGAATACCTGTATCATGCTATCAATGCAGGGGCAGGATCAAACTGCTGTCTATTAGCAGGTCCTGCCACACCAGACCACTATTGGCACATCTGATGATAACAGTCAGTGTACACATCATGCACCAGGCAAACCAGGTACACTTAAACATGTCACTGTACATTACTGTGGGACATGCACATCCCAGGCAATGTCCATGTCAAGGACTATCAAACACAGACATGGCATGCATTGCAAAGGAATGGCCACACACAATGGTAACCAGGATGACAGGACAGTTCATACAATACCCATCTGTGTGGGACATTGCAGACACTACACCCCTGGACCACACTACAGACCATTGTCAGGTTGCCTGATGCCAAAGATTACCCCTCACCCAGTCTTGTAAAGCCATCTTGCACAGCCAACCACTACACACCCATGAAGCAATGCACACATGCATTTCAGTACTGGCACCTTGTGCCTGTGTGTGGGGTATGATGTTCCAACCACAGTCACATCCAGTATAACTCCCATTGACATACTGACTGATGTCAGACACGTTCACATGCCCTAGCCCATAGAACCTCAGGATATCCCCTGTGGTGCATGTAATACCTGTGCATTACTGCAATGTGGCAAACTAAGTAGTTAGGGAGTGTATTTGTGAGCCTGCCAAAGTGTGCCAATGTGTCTGAGTCCCTTAGAGAGTGTGCTTGTGTTGACAATAACATCTGTTCATGTGGACAGCCATGTGTGCTACACCTAATGTATGTCTACTATATCTCTGTTTCATATGTCGCTCAACAGCACACATATACGTTCTTACAGCACGCCAACATGTCAGCTATGTGGCACATGGAGTAACTGCATGCACTTGTAATAGTAATGGCTAGTCAGTCAGGGGTTTGAACCCCTGTACTGGTAGGTGTGTGACAGATGATGCTTAAGTTTTTGTCCCCCAGCCCTTCTCTGATGTACTTTGCCTCTGTCTGTCCCTCCCACACACTCTCTGGTGGATGTGGAGATGTACACCTGCTCAGCAGCAGCTTGTGTTTAGTAAGTGATGGTCATGATCAGGTGATGGCCTCTGCACCTATTGCAGTCCTCTTCTAGCTGATTGCATGTGGAAAAGCTGTGGTGACATTCCCATAACCAATTGCATGGAAACACAGTACAATATCTAGGAACATCATGCTGGTGTTTGCCCATGACCGTCGCTGTGAGTGGAACCTGGATCTGCTGTTTGGTAAACAGAATCACAGATGATATCTGGATATTCCTCAAACAACATACACAGTGGAAAATAGCCTAAAGACAGGAGGGTGATGTGCCAGACATGACTACAGCATGTAAGTGTAGCTATGCTTCATTGAGACTACTGCCAATTTAACAGGTTGTGTGTGGTAATGGCAAGTCTGCATGTTTTAATAACTGACAAGACAGTGCTCTGTTTGTGAGGAAACCCCCATCTGTAGGGTCATCTGTGGACTGGTCAATGTGTAGAACTATTTGTTTCTTGTGTTACTCACAGAACACACATCTGTGAACTGCAGAAGCATAGTGTGAGGATTGCAGTCTGTACATGGTGACAGTGATGACAGTTATTGCTATTGCATCCCTCATTGGAGATACTTAACATGAAACAGTGGTATCACAGTCACTGTCTGAGGTTATCATAGTGACATGCCAATAATGGGCCACTGTTCATAGCTGCAGTCAAAAATCATATATGCTTTGTACAGATGTCATGCAGTATATATGCATGTCTTGTGCTCCCTCTACAAATGTATGACATCTATTGTGTTGGGTTGATGGTCATATCTATGCATGCTGTTATAAGTAATCATGAATGCTCTTGACTATTACTAAGCCATATCTGTGTTAAAACCGCAACACCTTAGGCTGTATGGGATTGGAGGTCCCAGCGGAACCACCTGTCCCACTTCAGCTGGCCATGGCACTGGGCACCAGCACATCTGGGGCCCAGCCTTGGACCTCCACCTCTGTTGGCTCTGGACCACCTTCTGGTGGAACCAGCACTGAGGATGGGGCTTGTCCCCCCTGGGAGCAGGTCCAGACAGGAACTTGTCAGCCATCGTACAATCCAGGACCTGGTACGTAGGGGGCTCAATAAGGTGTTTTGAGACCAGCTACACCAGCTCAAGGGCAGAGCGTCACATTTAGAGGGTGAGCCTGCCCCTCCTCGAGAGCCCCCAGCACAGCCACCTTTGCGGTTGCAAAGGTGCAGTGGTAGCTGGCCATGGGTGGGGACCTCCATCCCATTGTTACCATTTGGGGGCTCATGGGCTTGTGACTGCCGAACACCCCTCCCCGTCCAAGGTGTAACCTCCCCCATATGTGTCATATACCACCCCTGTATGCTGTCTTGTCTGTCATCCTACCCAACCTATCCTCCACAAGCACAGCTACTCTCCTTCCCCAACATTCCATTCTCACCTTACGAAAATGGAAACAAAAAGCCAATCTGTTCCCAGAACAACTTTTGCCCCATACATAGCTGTCCATTTCACACACGTGTCCACTGGACACATGTAACCTTTTTAATTTGCATCACGACATACTACTGTTATCCTCACCCCTCTCTCAGGCACATGATCCTGATATGCACATGACTCCTAAAGGTTCCAGGTACAAGTGATGCAGACGACCCCATTGTACACATGACACTACCGGTCCCTCTATGGTTACCCCATTTAACTTTTTAATGATGATGATGTCACACACAGCACCTTGCAAGAGTACTGTTCTCACATAATGATTGGACAGGAATTGTTTTGTTAATGTAAATGAAATGCACAAAGTAATGTACTCGGGCAATGTACAAATGTTTGCGTGTATTAATGAAACATGTCTGTCTGAGGGAGTCTTGATATTACATAGGACAGCACCATTACATAATACATGAGTTGCTGGTGTTTCCTTTTTCATTCTTTTTTAATGCTTTGCTGTCACATGGTATGTTCTTGATATATCTATATATATCTATATCTATGTATGTATCTATATCTGGACATAAACACACACACATACAGCTACATGATGGAGTACATTTCCTATACTGTTGAATGACTGTGGTGGATGATATGTTTGTGATAACATCCGATGTCTGTATATATGCCATGGCTTAGTGGTAAATCACATTGGCTGTTGTGTGCAGTGTCCTGTTTTCAAGCCTTGCAGAGGCTGTTTATTTTGTTGCTGGGCAGAACAAAGGCCATTGGATATGGAGGGATTAAGGCACTTTTAAGCAGTTGTGAGCAGGTGTGAGCAGGTTTGCACTATGGTAAGCAGTGGTTACTTTTGGCTACCGTTCCTTACACTCAGTTACCTTCTTGATTGCTTAACCTGTGTAGGCAGTGCTTACCCCCACGCAAATAGGCTTTAACCTGCTCACTGCTGCTTAAAAGTGCTTACTCCCGCTTACCCCCATGCTGTTGTTGCTGTTGTTGTCTTTCGTTTTTTCCTGGTTAAGGGTCGCCACAGCAGAACTCCGGCCCGCTATTGATTGGCTGTAGATTTTCACGGTGCCGAGTTGCCAGCTCGACGCCCAACCTTCAATGAAGGCACGCCCATTCACACATGTCTTTGGGAACACCACTCGACCTGCAGGGAGGACATGCAGACTCCACACAGAAGGCACTCCCTGCACACTAGCTGAGAATCGAATGGGAGAACCTCTTGCTGTGAGGCAACAATGCTACTGCTGCACCACTGTTGAACTCTGCTTACCCCCGTGCTAATTTCTTTAAAAGAAAAGAAAAAAGGGGTGATAGGAAAGTGGTGAAAAAGGGGCACAAAGAGGGAAAGACAGTAGGTAAGGTAGCTAGGGATGTGCAGGAAGGGTGTAGGGAAGGCCCATAGCTGTCCATTTCTACAGCAATGGCTGTGCATATGCAATAATTTCGGCGGTACATTTGGACACTGACATCCCTGAGAGAGGGGGGGGGTGAAAACAACAATAGTATGTTGTGATGTCAGTTAGAAACGTTTACATATGTCCATTGGACACATGTGCAAAATGGACAGCTATGAATGGGGCGTGCTTTTTTTGCGGGAACAGATTGCTCTTCTTTTCTTTTATTTTAGGTGAGAGTGGGATGTTGGGAAAGGAGAGTAGGTATGATCAGGGAGGATAGGTTAGGTAGGATGACAGACAAGACAAACAAGATGCGTACAGGGGTGATATATGACACATGTGCGGTGGGCCCTTGGATGGGGAGGGGTGTATGGAAGTCGCAAGCCCATGAGCCCATAAATGGATACAGTGGGACTGAGGTCCCCACCCATGGGTAGTCACCACTGCACCTTCACAGCCCAGAAGGTGGCTGTGCTAGGGGCTGTGTAAGAGGGGCAGGCTCACCCTCTAGTTGTGCCACTCGGCCCTCAAGCTGGCATAGGCGGTCTTGAATCTCCCTGTCGAGCTCCCTATGCACCACTGCCTGAATCGTACCATGGGTGACAGGTTCCTGTTCACTCCTAGAGGGCGGCTGAGCCCCATCCCCTGCAGCGGTTCCACCCAATGGTGGTGCAGGGCCAATAGACGAGGAGGCCCCAGGCTGGGCCCCAGATGTGCTGGTGCCCAGTGCCATGGCCAGCTGAGGTGGGATAAGTATGTCCGCTGGGACCGGCCTTCCCATATGAGCTATGTTGTAGCATGTGTAAGGCAGATATGGGTTAGCAATAGTCAACAACATTCACGATTAGTTATAACAGCATGCATAGGTATTCCCATTACCCAGGGCACCAGATATAACATAGACGCAGAGCAGGCAGAACTTATGCATGTATGGGTAAACAGTGCTCATTACAACAACATGCAGGTTTCATTGATAGCAACAGGACACCAATATGGGAGTATTTTAACATGGCACATGCATGGAAACAGATGTGAATATTTATAAACCAATAGGACATATGTCCCAACAAAGGTTAGGAGTGTAGTCATACCAAATGAGTTGTGTAAATCAGTTATTTTTGCACATATGGTAGGGGTGAGAGAGAGTTCAATTAGCAACTAATAAATCCTTGTAGTTTTCACAACATTCATAGTCACTTCAGTGGTCTGACCCTTACATGTATTATTACACTACCCAATGGCGTTATATTGTACAATGGTATGTTTGTAGATTAGTATGTATGGGACCTGTGTCTTACGTACAGGCTTGACAAGATGCAGATGTTAATGCAACATGTTTTGAGACTGCTGACTGCTGTCATACACTTTGGGTGAGATGCTGGGATGAAAGGTATGTTTACATGTATATTCTCTGATTATGTACAAGTCTGACTATCAGTTATATGTCATTTACAGCTGCCTACATTTCTTGGATCATCACATCAATTTGTCAGGGGAACAGGACAAAAAGCAGGTGATGTGGGCCATTTATCAGGACATACTGGGCAGATTGGAACAGTTGAGGGGTAGGAATATGCATACCACTTTCTATTTGAGCATTCTAGCCTAATCTGTACAGTTGTTGTGTATATATGCATAAGGCTTTCTCACTGAACATTCTAACAAACTGTGTGCAGTTGTGTGGAATGATTATGCATACAACTCACTGGCGCTCCTGGGATCCACAGCCCTGCTGTGTGTGACAAAAGCATTACAGTTTAGATCACTGTACACTATGCTATCAGGCATTTGTTGTGAGGGTTTCCAATGTATTTAGTCTAATATGACTGACCTGTTTGCACTTCCGACATTGTTATACAGCACTTCATACACATTTTATCTGCATACCACAGTGTGGATAACACTGCTTACTACAACAGTACAACAACATATGACTGCAGAGTAAACAGAAGCAATGCAGGGGTTACACCTTTATTCATAGCATATCACACAATTCTGTATACCGGTACAACACTTTCTGAGGTTCTTACATTTATTTGTTATGACAGTACATGCAGGCTATTTACTAACCTGCCTCGCGATGCATCCTTTGCAGCCTAGCATCATAGGCTTGCTGGTTCACAGCACGCTCATCTGCAGCTGTCAGAGAAGTACAGTGATATTTAGCCATACCTATCCATAGTATACACAAGCTAGGCAATTATTAACTACGTAGTGGAAGGAGTACTTAATGAGTTCTGGGGCATTCTGCATCTGCCTTGCTTCCTGGATCCACTGTTCCAGGACATCCCCCCTCCACCGCTTCAGGTCTGCATGATGGTGCCTGATCTGCTCACCAGTCTCGGGGATACCTGTGTCGCTAGTGATGTCATGGGCGAGACTGTCCTAGGCCTCCATTTTGTACTGCGAGCCCTGGTACTAGCCCTGCAGTAGTCTATAATGGTGCTTTACCAGGACCCATACCATGAATTTGGACTCCTGGATGCCCCAGCAGTGCGCTCTAAAGAGAGTACCTTCGCTCACTCCAGCCATTCTATCTGCAGGGGGATGCTACAACCAGTTATAAGCCATATTCGTGCCTCTTCAGTTTACATAGGGCCGGATTCCTGCACTTTTCCTTAATTGTCCGGTTTCAAAAAGGCTAAGTTATGGGCACACCTGCTTACTTCAGGTTGGCACTGCTTAAAGAGGTGTACCTGTGGGTATATTGTATTGGCTTCCCTACACATTGCTTACAATTACTTATTTGGGCTGTGCTGTGGTTACAATTGCTTATTGGTTATCTAGCATTTTATTTGTCTTTTGTCATTGATGTCTTATTCATTACAGGTTATATATGTGTCTGGTATCCGTCATTCATGTGTACATACACTGTATGGGGTCTTGGGGACTTCATATCATTATTACAGTGACACCTCAACTCTATGTTTACTGCAGTACTCCAATTCACATACTTATGGTCTGTGGCAAGTTATAGCACATTACACTGTACATAGATTCAGTTCACATATTTGATTTGATTTCCCTGTTGTGAGGATTAATTTGCTGATACCTCCTTTATATGTATTGCTATCATGGCGTAGTGGTTTACTACTATGACTATGATGTACAGGGTCCTGAGTTCTAGCCTTGCAGAGGCTGGTTATTTTGTTGCTGGCCAGAACATAAGCTGTTGGGTACAGAGTGATTAAAGCACTTTAAAGCAGTTGTGAGAGGGTGTGTGCGGGTTTGCGTGGAGCTAAGCAATGCTAACCTCCGGTTACAGTTTCCTACACTCATTTAGCCTCTGCATTGATTCCTCAGTGTGATACTCGCATACTGGTGCCCAAACAGGCTTACACCCGCTTGCTCCTGCACTTGCATATGCACTGCATTTGGTGTTTGCATATGACACTCACACCCCTGGGTGGGGGTGAGGACTATGATAACACCTTCTGATGCCTATTACATCAGCTTGCATGCCTACAGTGGGATGTTGTAACCATATGTTCGTAGGTGTTGTGTAGTGGGTTATGCAATGACACATATGGTCATACCGTACTTAGCCATTTAAACTGGACTGTGCTGCAGTGGGACCCATATCGGCAATGGCTGCCCGTTAGGCGTAAACATGCCGGTCAACTGTACGGAATCCGCGGCCTGTCCAGAGTTTGCTTCAAACTATTGGTGTGTTCCTCTTACAATCTGCAACTGTCTGGCAAATACCTGGGAATTGACACCATTAAATACAGACAAGTAATTGGGTTTAGGACCCCACATCCTTCAGCCGAGTCATGCTAATGCATACCTATTATTCTATCAGCTTTCTAAGGTTGTAAGTGGAATATGTGCTTTCTGTCCCTATTAGACCTCTCAAACAAGTGGGGACAAATTTCAACTGAATCAGGGACAAGTCAATAAAAACTCAGGGACAATCAGGTACACTTTTACAATATTAGTGCTATTAACTTGAAACATTGACAGAATTAGAGCATGTGAATTAATACACATTTTCTGAAGAAAAAAGACGTTTATAACTCTTAATTATTGTCATTATTTATTAAGTGTAATTCACCACATTTCCTCCAAAAGTCACTAGTGTTAGGAGGGATTAAGAGGGACAGAGTGAAAATTTGAGTCAAAATCAGGGATGTCCCTGAAAATCAGGGACAGTTGAGAGGTATGGTCCCTATTTGTTCCCCCAATGATTTATGTCCTGTCCAGTGGATTTGCTCTTAGGGGTTGAGAGGTATGGGCATAAGCTCTGCCTATTTCGGAATATTACTTACATCCTCGGGGCAGTCCTAATACAACTGTGCCAGCCGACACCTGCACACCTAGGCCCATAATTGCATACCTATAATTCCCCCACCTGCCCCTCCTCTACAGCACTCATTCTTACTGTGGGTGCAGGTGGAGTCTAACCACACCACTACACAATGCCCACTCTCCGCGTATCAGGACCTATGTCGTATGTTGTGTCGACCCATGGGTTATCAGGCTTGCACAACCTACTGGTCTATATAAGTCTACAGCCTGGTTTGATGACTCATGACAGGAACTGACTCCAATGATCAGTAATTTTTGGGGTGTCCCACAAGGGACATTGATGTCTTTGTTTCAAGATTAGAGCTGGCAGGTCTCTCCCACTGGTAGTATCCTGCCTGTGGTCTGGGAAGCAGTGGTGTGTTTACCTTTATTGTGTGTCTGTATGTTTCACTGGTCTAGCTGGGGGTGGGTGGGTTGATGCTACGTGTTACACGTTTGTTGACTGGACCCCTTGCCCCCATATGCATGGCCTGTGAACATATGTAATTCGTAACTGCTGTATCATATCCTAGCTATATACATGTGTATATTTACACACACATGCACACATATATATGAATATATATATATATATATATATATATATATATATATATATATATATATATATCTACATTACTATATACAGATATATCTGTATATGTATGCATACATGTATATATTTATATATTGCTGCCTGTATATATTGTTAATGACATATGGGTGTATGGGTGTCTGCATATGTATATATCTATATGTGGGTATGTATATGTATTCTGTCTTTGTACTACGGAGAGGGAGAGGTATATCTCCATGTAGCTATGGGTAGATATACACACACATACCTCTACATATATACATCTACATCTGGTTATTCCGTTCCTTGCCATGTAGATTACACTTTGCTGCAGTGGGACTCGTAGTGGGTGTGGCTGCTTGTTGGCCGAAGCCTATGCCCAATGAACACTTTTGCTTACATCCCTAGGGCTGTCCATATAGACCCACATCAGCCAACACCTGCACACCTAGACCCATAACCAGCTACCCATAGTTCCCCCACCCACACCTCCTCTACAGCACTCATCCTTACTCTGGGTGCTGGTCGGGTCTGAACACACCACTACTTGCTGCCCATTCTCCACTTCACGGGACCCATGTCATACATTGTCATGGGTCATCAGGCTTTCCCACCCTTGTATTCCGGGTATGTACACACCCCGGCCAAAACGGTCGGTGTATCACCTTCCTTTGGTTATATGTCAATTTTTGGGGCGTCCTGCAAGGGACGGTCCTGTCTACGTTCCAAGATTAGATTTCACGGGTGCACTGTGACCCCCCCCGGTTGTATCTTGCCTGTGGTCTGGGGAGCAGTGGACTATTCACATTGTTTGTGGGTTTGTATGTATGTTTCCTCTGTCCGGCTGGGGGGGGGGGGTGGTGGTCATGCTACGTGTTACATGTTTCTTGCTTGGGCCTCTCACATCCATTGGCATAACCTGGGAACATATGTCATTCTTGTGTGCTGTTTCCTATCACAGCTGTATATCTATGTATATCTACACACACACACACACACACACACACACACACACACATATATATATATATATATATATATATATATATATATATATATATATATGTGTGTGTGTGTGTGTGTGTGTGTGTGTGTGTCGGCAACCATACATATATATATATATATATATCTGTTAGGCAATGCATACCCCTGTGCAAACACATTTAAAAATACATACTGGTGCTTATTTATGCTTAAACCTGCTTACTTCTGCCTTATTCATTACAACACTGACACTTCACTCTAGTTCACTTTTAATTGTTATTATAAGGTTATACAGCAGACAGATGTCGAAATATGTTCATATACAGATTACCAATGGAAAATGGTATGTGCTGCAGTGGGATTTGGAACAGGAATGTCTGTTCGTTAGGTGGATGCTCTAACCAATACACTATTGCTGTGCTGCTTCATTTTCATATATACCCTTATACCCATGACTCCTAGTTTCCCAAACACCCACACCAACACTACACTAACACAGCAGTCATCCATTCTCCAGTTGGATACACGGTGTAACCACACCACTACACATTGGCCACTCCCTACTCCTGCAGACCCATCCGATGGGTTGACTCACTCCACGTACCCTCAGACATCCCAAACTTTTAGTCCACAAACATTGGTGAAATGAGTGACCAACAGGACACTATTCGCAATTTTTGGATTGTCCCACCTGGGACACACATGTCTTTATTTCAAGATTAGACTCTATACTTCATTACATCATTACTCCCATTAACATGACAATACAATAAATTAATAGGTATGACTATGTGGTAATGCACACGTTACACCTGACAGCTAATAATGTACGAGTTCGGTGAAATCATTTTACAAATAGGACCGGTTTAGTGATTGGCGTTGCCTTAGCAAGCAGATCACAGGAATGATTCCATGTGTGAGAAAGTCCTCACATTTGATTTTTTGAGAACAGCACTGACTTCGGACATTATACACACTTCTGCATTTTAGCAGTTTCGTCCCTTCCCTCTTATGCACAACCTATTATTCTATCTACTGTTGAGGTTTGTAGGGGCACTTTCATGTTATTAATGTCTGCAAAAGGAATAAATGTGTTACAGGGAATGTGCTTCTACATATATATGTATGCATGTGTGTATGCATATATACTTGTAACAAACTCGCTGACCTCCACGAGGCTGTCCAATTAGAACCAGACCATCCAACCCTGACACGCCTGGATCCATAATTTCATACCCATAGTTCCTCCACCCCACCTGAATTCAACATACATGCCAACCATCCATTTTCCGGTTGCTATCACAGCCATGACACACCTCTCCCCAGCATTAGGGGCGCTACATGTATGTTGTCCAAACCCATGTATTATCAAGCTCTTCCACCATTTAGTCCTTGAACATACCTGCCCTTGCTTGTGTAATGGTCGGAGATCCAACCATCCTAGCAATTTTTGGGTAGTCCCACCAGGAACTACCCTGTAATTGTTTGTAAAGTAGACTTAGCAGATCGGCAATGTTACTCCCACTGGTAATATCCTGCCTGTGGTGTGAGTAGCAGTGCTCTGCTCACCCCTGGCCAGCTTGGTATGACATACACTGACAGCACTAAATAATACTGGAGTTGCTGTTGATTCCCTTCTCATTCTTTTTGTATGCTTTATTGTTACGATGCTCATGCTTCATAGATATATATATATATTTTTTTTTTTATTTTTTTTTTTTTTTTTAAATATCTGTACATACACATGCACATACATCTACATAATTATATACATTTCCTATGCTGGGCACTGCTTACACCCATGCAAGCACACTCAGACTTGCTTATTGGTACTTATATATGTTTACTACTGTTTATTTGTGCTAACACCTGCTTACTAGTGCCTTATTCATTATGGCACTACCACTTTGATTGAATGACATTAGTTAAACATTTAATGCGGTACTCCAGTTCAGATTTACATGTTATTATGTATGTTATACAGCAAAACGACATTCCACATGGAAAATGATATGTGCTATAGTTGGGCTTGAACCGTGCATGCCTGTTCGTTAGGCGGATGCTCTAACCACTACACTATTGACGTTAATGCTGATTCCGCATGTTTTTCTCTATTTGGATGATTTTGATGTGTAAGCTATGCTAAGCAGGGGGCAGCGATGCGCAAACACACTGAGCTTCACTTATGCTTTCGATATTGAAGCAATACAAATGTAAAATAGGGACACGGGGAATCAAATTATGAAAGTTCTAGGGACAGGGCTCAACATTCCACTACATGCTTGTGTGTTTACTACTTTGATTTTATTTCAGTTTTCGTGGACACTCTTGTATGCTTAGCGTACATTTCAGTATCCACAGACACAGAATTAATTGCTTACTATTAAAGGCGGGCTCTAATAGTAAGCATAGTAGGTTGTGCAACTGTGGGGGCATGTTTCCACCTCCATAGAGCACTTAAACATGCCCCCTGCACTCAGACACATTTCCTGTGCACGTCGAGGGTGTGGCAGTGTGCCCTCATAAATATTCATATGGCGCTGCTGCACCATCTGTAATGAGGA
Organism: Protopterus annectens; assembly: GCF_019279795.1. NCBI lineage: Eukaryota > Metazoa > Chordata > Ceratodontiformes > Protopteridae > Protopterus > Protopterus annectens. The sequence goes on from NC_056731.1 coordinate 352,747,933, forward strand.
TGCTCGGCACAAGGCTAAAACCACCCTTGCGCCGAGCTTCATGAATCCCGGCGATAGTTTTTTTAAAAAATACTGAGCTTTAATATAACCTAGAAAATAACTTAACAGGTGAGACTGCGCACAAGATCAGCATGTTGCAGGACATGAATATGTCCTTTCAAAAGCCCTAGTGTTCATCATCACACCACTGCAGAAAAAATTAATGAATATAATCCAAATAAACTGAAAACCTGTCTTATTTACAAAAAGGAAGGATTGGGGAAAAAACATGAAAACCTATGTAGTCAAGATTTCTTTCATTGCCATAGAAATTGATTAGTTTCTGGTTTAAATTACAGCAGTCATAAAGTAATGACCTAGGTAATAATTAATCAGTTACAGACCTTTTCACACATCACTCTGTCATCTTATTTGTAAACTGGTGTTACTATATCAACCTTCCATTCTGCAATATTTGGACACTTCTCATGGATTCTACCAACTTACAACTTGCAACAGGGTTGCATGGTTCTAGAAAAGTGCATGAATTTGCTGTGTACTCTAAAACTCATTTGCATATTTCATTAACAATGTAATAACTTAAAAAAATAATTACTGTATTCTTCTTTGATTGCATAGAATCTGGCCTACTTATTAACAACTAACCCCATTGTACAGGCAGTTTTTGTTGCTGCCTTAATTCCTATTTTCACCGTTTAGTCTTTCATAGACACTGAAAAGTCATTTACTTTAGGCTGACTGTGACTTACATCCATTTATTTACCCATTGTTGTCACTGTTCTATTTTCACTTCAGCCAGACTCTTTTTGTTTAACTTATGCATTGACATTGCTGTAGACAATGAACTCCATTTCAGTTTGCAACATACTTGGACATTAGAACCAGTTACTCTTTCAGCAGCATTAATATTTATTTATTTATTTATTTAGTTAAATGGGATAGGTGATCTGAGCCATAAACAAAATTACCCCTTTTCATTTGTTTGCCTGGGAAGAAAAGTGTCAACAGTGAGAAAATAATTTGAAAAATGCATATTTTGGCAAATATTTTGCAATATAATTAGAACAAATGACAAAACTGACACCGCATGTTTAGATATTTCTAAGTACAACATAGGCAATGTATTGTTATATATTAGTATATCCAGAGCAGTATTACAGAAGAAACATTGGGCCAGATTCCGTAATGCTTGTGGAAGCTATTTGCAGATAGCTGAGCATACTGAAGGAAGACTTCAGCACACCTGCTGCAGATGCGATGTCAGAAGACATGCTGAAGGCATTCTGAGTACTTAAATATTCAGTGTCGGACAACTAGGGATTCAGTGCACACTGGTCTGATTCCAAAATATATTATGCACATACAACACAGCTTAAATTCAATGAACAATCATGCCGACTCTGTTTCTGAAATCCTCGGCGTATGAATTACGAACTCCAAGGAGGTAAAGTTAATACTGCAGATTTTGACAAAATCCATAAGAAAAGAAAAATATATATAAAAATGCAACCTACTGTTAATGAGCTGCATTGATACAAGCCATAAATGAGGCTGTCTGTGCCTGTGTACCTAAGAAAGCAACCAGCTAACTTCAGAGTAAGGCTGCAACTATGTCAGTTGACATAGAAGGCCAAAATGCAATGCCTCTTGCCCTTCTTTTGGTTAAATCAGTACCTTGGTGACCATGATGCCAAATTTTGATATATTTGTATTGTAATGCTTTAGGAATTACCACTTTTGGACCTCTGATGATGATTCTATCTCACTGTTGTGTCTTTCGGCTTTTCTGCTGAAGAAATTAAGTCACAAATAGTTCAAAGAAACCAAGCATGGCTTTTTAAAATGCCTGCGCAGGCAATGATTTGGAGACTTATTCTAAAGTGAAAAAAAAAAAAAACATCAGTGAAGTGGATTTCAGTTGTTTCACTGCCAGAGAACAGGAAAAGTAGCATTGCCTTGCATTCCACTGACCAAAAAGAAATGTCAACATTAGCACAGTTACCTTTTTGTTCTAGCAACTGCCCAGCTCTACTGTTTTCCATATAAGGCACAATGCACAAATGTAATTTAAAAGAAAAGACCGAATTTGGTGTGCTCAAAATCTGAAAACTTTGTGTTTTGCAGGCTCGCAGCAAGTTCTGAAGTCTTCCTGAGATACTATGTCATTGTAAATAAGCATAACATACTAGTGCAGAATACTTTCACAGTTTTTACATACCTTATATTAATAACAAACTTATCTGAGCTGTTTTACAATACCTACCCCATACCTTGCGTAGCTGTCTTATGGAATTTAAGAACTCATTCTCTGTTTTTCCCAGGCAGTAAAAAAAAACACTCTGTTAATGTTTTACTATACCTACCCCCACCATTGTTTAGTAAAGCATCATTCACTGATGTTCTGGAGTTCGGCCGAGCAGTTTTTGAGCAAAGTGAAATTCTCAGAACAAGGCTATGCGGTAGATATAGTAAACCTTGCTGTGTATTTATAAGCAAATGCTGCAAATATCTAATATGTAATACAGTATGTTACGTGCTAAATAATAATTAATAGTGTGTCTTAAAAGTGTGTGTGTGTGTGTGTGTGTGTGTGTGTGTGTGTGTGTGTGTGTGTGTGTGTGTGTGTGTGTGTGTGTGTGTGTGTGTGTGTGTGTGAGAGAGAGAGAGAGATGCTGTCCTTAAATGATAAAAACACAGTATTTTCCAAGTCAGACTCCAACTAGCAATTGCACGTTTTAATAGAAAAATAAGCGTGTTATTCAGAAAGATTAGTTTGGTCCAGAAAGTCTTCATGTGGAATCCTTTAATCGCTACAAGAACAAATAACTCTGAACATGCTATATTCAGATATTATTGGGTAAACCTAGTACACACCATTAACATCTTGCTTCCTGAGTCCTGACAGATGATGCAGGGGGAGGTGTAAGGGGACATCTCTGAATGTTCCATCGTAAAAAAAGTTTGAAGATGATACAACAAGCAAGCTTCGGTCCCACCAATGAGCATGTAACGGCTCAATAAATCCACGAGAAGCAGAATTGAACTCACAATTTAATGTATGGTATCACGTAAACACACCATAGATGACAACAAACAGGACTACAGAATCTGTACAAGTGCCTAGCACCATACAGAAGCCTACTACATCAAACGCCATCTCTGAATGTTGTTTAGATTTCGACTCAGAACTACTGTAACTGTTGCAATATGAGCTCCCACATGTACTGGTTAGCTTGCTTTCAGATAGTGCGTTACATTAAGTTGGATTTTCACCTGTCTGCTGCCTTAAATCTGCCCAATGTAGTCATTGTAAGCACTGCTGTGCTTGCAAAATGGATTGTGAATACCTGTAGGAACTTCTGTTTGGCGGGAAGGAAACAATGTAGGGTGAGAACAGCTGAACTTGAGTTGATGTAAGGTGAAGTCACTTCTGTGGCAACTTCTGGGACCCAGAGTCATGACTCCTCTTCTTTTTCACTTTCCTTGACAAGTTGCTCTATGTGTTGAGTGCTGCCACTGCTATTTTCTTCCCAAAATGCATTAGCGGATATCGCTTAGCCATTCAGTCCCTCTCTCCATGTTCCACTTCCAGTAGTTCCCCTAGTCCTCTTCATGGTGCAACAAAACATTTTTGATTGGCTACTTGTCTGCCATGTGCAAGTAATAGGTGGGCTATGGATGTAAATAACTTTTTATTTAAAAGTTTTTCCAAGTCTCCCTCAGGTAGTCAGGTACTGTTTCACAATGCTGACATCACGCATGCCCCAGCAAGTTCATGACCCTGCAGGATATGCTGGTGATTCGGGATGGCAATGGCAACTAAAAATTGTAAAAAAAAAAAAAACTGGTATTTGAAGGGGCCACTCGGGAGTTTGTGGCACCCCATTATTTTGCCCTCAAAACCGGAAAATACTGAGGAATTTGGTATGGTTGAGAGTTATGCATCTCTTTAAGGAAAATACTGCTGAATGTCAAGTAGTAAACTGATTTGTCATGCTGGCCATCTTTGACTGTAACATTTTTCAGCTTCTGAAGAGGTGGGTCTGAAGCTGTGTGATTTCTTAATTCATCAAGCTGTGATGATGAAAAATGTCTGACTTCCATGACTTCAAAGTTTGCTGTTTAATTTTCATGCTTCTGTGTTGTTTGGCTGTGTGTGACAAAGCATCAGCATGGTACAAGTATTTACCATTTTTTTGGAAACAATATTGAAATTGTACTTTTGCAATTTTAGCAACATGAGCTGCAATCAAGCTGGGGTTGTACGTATTGGCTTTTTCAAAATTGTTACTAGTGGTTGGTGGTGATCATTCTCTATTTGGATAGGTCTACCATAAATATAATCATTGAACTTCAAACATGCGAACACTACTGCCAAAAGTTCTTTTTCTATCTGTGCATAATGCATCTCTGTTTGAGTTAAAGTTCTTGACAAATAAGAAATGGGTATGCCTTCCTGAAGACATGCTGCACCAAGACCATACCTTGAAGCATCACAAGAAAGAGCTACAAGTTTGTGAACATCATAATATCTCAATGTGGGTGAACTGGCAATTTTCTTCTTTAGAATACCAAATGCTCTTTGGTGTTGTTCCATCCAGGACTAGTTTACATTTTTATGTGTCAACTCATGTAATGGTGCAGAATGCTCACTCATGTCTGGGTTGAACTTTCCTAAATAGTTGACCATACCTAGAAAACTTTGTAAAAATGTGACATTCTCTGGAACTGACATGTCAACAATTACTGTTTGCTTAAGCGGGTCTGGATGTAAGCCAGAACTTGTAAACACATGTCCCACATAAGTAACTTCTTTCAGCTTGAATTTACATTTCTGAGGATTCTGTTTGAGATTTCCTTCACATGCACGGTCTAGAACTTTCCTGAGATTTCTACCATGTTCATCTTCACCTTTGCCTCCAACAATAATGTCGTCTACAATAATAGCACATGCCTAGTCAGCAAAAATTTGTTCCATGGCACATTGAAATACCTCACTGGCAGAATTAATTCCAAATAGCATTCTAAAAAATCAGGATCTACCAAATGGTGTACTAAATGTGGTTAACAATGAAGATTTGCGATCCAGCGAAATTTGCCAAAAAGAGCTTTTTGCACCTAAGACTGAAAGAACAGTGGAATTTGGTATGACAGCAGCTACTTCTTCTACTGTATGCATTGGATGATAAGGAGGCTGAAGTGCTTTGTTTAAGTCTCATAGATCAATGCAAATTCAAATATCATCTGAGCTTTTCTTATGAGCTATGACCATGGAGGATTCCCATTCAGTCAGTTCTTCTACTGGAATAACGACACCTAAATTCATCATGTTGTCTAGTTCTACTTTTACTTTATTCTGCATTGCTATTGGAATCATCTGTGCTGGTCTGTCAACTGGACTTACTTCATGGTGTAACTTCATAGAATATGTGACTGGAAGTTTAACAAGCTCATATTTAAAATGGTTGATCTCTTTATTAAATGAAATCAGTCCCATTGTCAGACTGTCTTTGAGGCCTAACAGTGACTGCACGTGTCTTTTGAATACATAAAATTGCAAGTCATAGCTCTTTTCAGCAGAATGGCATGGATGAATTACTGCACCATCAGTATGAATCTTTTCATCACCATAAGCAACTAGTTTTGCACACTTTGCTGAATCAAGTTTCTCACCAGATTTTATTTTAGCAAACATTTGTGCTGATATAACATTGCACTTAGATCCAGTGTCTGCTGTAAGCTCTACAGATTTCCCATTAATTTGTACAGTGCAAAATATTTCACTCTTTTGTAACAACTGATAATCTACTGTATTAACTGTTATATCGACCACAGAGACACCATCAACATAGAATGTATGTTCACTGCTCTCAGAGTTTTCTACAGTCTCTGTCTGATCTACTGCCTTCTTCAAATGCTCTTTTAATATAAGTTTGTAACACTTTAGACTTGCAAAGCCTTTTGAAATGATTCTGATTTTTACATTTGTGACATTGCTGACCAAAAGTTAAACACTTTTCGCGTTTAGATTCATGACTGCCTCCACAATTGTGAGAGTTAATATTGAGGTTGGGTGTGGCACAGCCTCTCAGTTTATATTTCTTTTTCATCTTAACTTTCTGCTGCACACTATCAACATTTGCACTGGCAAATGCTATAAACATGCTTTTCTAATTTATAAGCATGATTGTATGCTTTTCTGTAATCTCATGTATTTGACAAATATCAATGGCTTTGCTCAATGTTAATTCACTATCTCAAAACAAAATCTTTCTCACTGCATCATTAACACCACATACAAGATGGTCTTTTATCAACTCATTTCATAGATTACCAAATCTACATGTTTTTGCTTTATTTCTCAGGCCAGTAATATATGCTGTAATAGTTTCACCAGGCTTTTGATTTCATTTCTTATGTAAACTTTGTGCCTTTCCTTTGTAATATTCATTTGAGGGTTATACATTTCCCTAAATTTACATTTTAAGCACTAAGGGTCTTCCCAGATTTCAGCCTGTATTACAATATGGCAATCTTCTCCCTCCCCTGCATACACAGCAGGTGCATACACAAATGAACGTTCCTGCTCAATAGCCTCTGAGCCAGCTAAATTGAGAATTATAAATGCTCTTGTACATGTGTCTTTATCAGAAAATGCAGCCTGTATGAAAATATCATATTCTTGCTCAAACACTCGCCAGTTCTCAGCAATATTATTATCTAATACTAGTGGTTCAGGTCTGTGAAATCCCTCTACCATAACAAAAAAATTATTTTAAACATAAGTATAGACCTGGTACCTGTAATTTTGCTCAAGTGAACAACGACCTAATTCCTCAAACACTCCGGACACTTCAGAAAGTCTTAATTACTGTGAAAAAGTCAGACATTGCAAAATTTGTACATTTTAGCCTTTTCAAACACTTTAAACACTTCAGAGATTATGTCAAACATTTTAAATATTCTTCCCGTATTTTGGACATTTCGAACCTCTTTGAAATTATTTTGAACACTCAAACGCTATGCTATGTTTGGCAAATAAAAATTATTTAAAATGAATTTAAGTAGCTTTGAATAACCACTGACCTCTTTGCGAGTTCACTCCTGGATATTACTCCACTTCTAACTGCGTGCCTCATAGTTTGCAAGCTGCTTCAAGTTCGGATCCCATTCTGACACCATGTCACATGTCTCGTGTATTCAAGTGAGACACTGAGGTAGGGTATGAATTCAAGCCATTTATTATACATACACACATCAGGAGCTGTAATTTGTACATGTGATTCGTACTTAAGCTTTCTGACTGACTTGTTACTTCTAACACACATGTGCAGCTCCATTCAAGCTAACATTCACACTGACTGTCTACACAAAATGGTGCTGATGTTGCATGTGCTCAGTAACTTATATGCACATGCTATCTAGCTACAGTGGCTGACTAGGTTCAGTATACACACTGATCTACAAGACTGCATACAAGATCAGCACATTGCAGGGCATGAATACATCCTTTCAAAAACCCTAGTGTGCACCATCACACCACTGCAGAAATATGTTTGCTGAATTTCCTGTTTGCACTTAATTTTAAATCGTTTTTTTCTTAAAACTTGCATATTTTCTGTCCTTGACCTAGCACTCTTGTGTGGGGTCATTTACTGCACTGTTATAACTTGATATTACTTGTGAACCTCTGCTATCTCTGTAAAAACAAAAACAAAAGAAATCTTGCTTTTTTCCCACTTTTCTGAGAGTTAAAAAAGTTCAGTTACAGGCTTGCTGTTCCTGAACTGTTTGAAAGTTTCTGTGAGGCCATTTTTGCTTGGGCTGAAGGAGGGTCTCTCTGTTGATCAGTGGCAGTAACTAACATTGAGCAGCTTCCCTGCCCCCCGTAGAGGTGGTTACTGACTTGAAACTGTAGTTTTATTGGCCACTAGGGGTCATTTCCATAACTCCTTCATCTTCCTCTCTTAAAACCTAGTTGCCTCGTGGTTTGGGCGTCTTTTCAGGCTTGTTGGCTGTTGGTGAAGCACCCTCCAAGAGGAAAAAACGCTGAGAGAAGAAGGGAGCCACTTTTGAGATTTTAAGTATTTTTTCTCTGTTTATTTGCTAAGTTTTTCTGCATAGCTGCCTAGCTTAAGCATTTTCTGGCTTGTTAAACTTGATTTCTGTATTAGTAGCTGTATTTAGAGCACAACCAAAAGCTGTTTGCTGAATTTCCTGTTTGCACTTAATTTTAAATCATTTTTTCTTAAAACTTGCATATTTTCTGTCCTTGACCTAGCACTCTTGTGTGGGGTCATTTACTGCACTGTTATAACTTGATATTACTTGTGAACCTCTGCTATCTCTGTAAAAAAAAAAAAAAATCTTGCTTTTTTCCCACTTTTCTGAGAGTTAAAAAAGTTCAGTTACAGGCTTGCTGTTCCTGAACTGTTTGAAAGTTTCTGTGAGGCCATTTTTGCTTGGGCTGAAGGAGGGTCTCTCTGTTGATCAGTGGCAGTGACTAACATTGAGCAGCTTCCCTGCCCCCCATAGAGGTGGTTACTGACTTGAAACTGTCGTTTTTTTGGCCACTAGGGGTCATTTCCATAACTCCTTCATCTTCCTCTCTTAAAACCTAGTTGCCTCGTGGTTTGGGCGTCTTTTCAGGTTTGTTGGCTGTTGGTGAAGCACCCTCCAAGAGGAAAAAATGCTGAGAGAAGAAGGGAACCACTTTTGAGATTTTAAGTATTTTTTCTCTGTTTATTTGCTAAGTTTTTCTGCATAGCTGCCTAGCTTGAGTATTTTCTGGCTTGTTAAACTTGATTTCTGTATTAGTAGCTGTATTTAGAGCACAACCAAAAGCTGTTTGCTGAATTTCCTGTTTGCACTTAATTTTAAATCGTTTTTTTCTTAAAACTTGCATATTTTCTGTCCTTGACCTAGCACTCTTGTATGCACTGTTATAACTTGATATTACTTGTGAACCTCTGCTATCTCTGTAAAAAACAAAAACAAAAATAAAAAATCTTGCTTTTTTCCCACTTTTCTGAGAGTTAAAAAAGTTCAGTTACAGGCTTGCTGTTCCTGAACTGTTTGAAAGTTTCTGTGAGGCCATTTTTGCTTGGGCTGAAGGAGGGTCTCTCTGTTGATCAGTGGCAGTGACTAACATTGAGCAGCTTCCCTGCCCCCCGTAGAGGTGGTTACTGACTTGAAACTGTAGTTTTATTTTCCCTTTTGGGTCTATTCCTGCTTCTTTCCAGCCCCTGCTATCAAGCACGCTTTAACATGCTTTAGCGCGATTTAGCGCGGAGTTGCCACTAGAGCAGCATCGGGCAGCGCCGGTTAAACAAGGTTAAACTCTTTCCGGCTCCAGAAAGTCTGTTCTTCAATTTTTCCCTTAGAACTGCTCTGTTAGGAACCTAAACAGTTTACACCTACACTAAAAAGTGCAGCACTTGTTCCAAATAGCTTTTTCTTCTCAAAAAGCTCAGCACTTGTCTTATAAGCATATCCCTTGTCTTATAAGCATTCTCTTTGCAGGTCAAGCACTCCTATATTATACAAATCTCTCACTAGCAAAACCCCCCAGGAGTGCCCACTTCCCTGCTAAGCCCACTACTTTTCTGTCTCATACCAACTCAAAATTCTTTCTAGCATGTCGAAGGGTCAGATGCTGGCGTCCTCTCCTGCCCATTTGGTGAATCTGGGAATTCTGAGACAATGTTACAATTGCCTCATGTACACAGACAACCCTCTCCTCCTCCCACGTAACACTAACACTTGTGAGAGATGCAGCTATTTAGCCAGACTGGAGGCTGAGCTCTCTCAACTCAGGACTGGCAAGACCAGGCAGGAGGAGAAGGCAACTACACACACCACAATACCAGTCTCACATAACTCAACCACACCACTGAATCAAACACATAAACACACTAAGACGTACTCGGAGGCTCTGAGTAAAAATTTACCTAAACAGCAGAGGCCTCCAAAGCAGACACCCAAGCAACTGCAAACTCAATACACCACACAAACAACACATAAACAACAAAATCAGTGTGCAAAGCAGTCACTGCCCTTAAGGCCAAATGCAACACCAAACATACTTGTCATAGGTGACTCCATAGTCAGACACACTGACGTCCCGCTCACCAGACTGAGTAAGGAGAAGGTCACAGTAAGCTGCCTGTCGGGCGCTAGAATCCGCCACATAACACAAGCACTCAGGTCTCTCAACAGCAGGTACAAGTACGACTCAGTCATTGTCCACGCTGGTGTCAACGACCTGAGACGTACCTCCTTGGACTACATGAAAAGAGACATTGAGGAGCTCTCTGATTATGTAGCCCAGGCAGGTATGACCCTGACCTTGAGCAGTATCCTACCTTCACCTAGAATGATGCCACAATACAGTGATAAGATGATCAGCTTTAATAATTGGCTTAAATTCTGGTGTCATTCAAAGGGGACCCAATGTCTGTCTGACTGGGATGACATGCTGGACAAGCCACGCTGCTTCGCAAGGGACGGCTTGCACCTGTCACCCCTAGGCTTCCGGATATTGGCAAAGGCTCTTGCCACCCCCATAGTGCCTTTTTTTGGCAAGGCTCAAATTCTAAACCTACCACCCTAGAACACAAAAAAGTAAAAAAACTAAGGGTAATGCTGCTCAATGCCAGAAGTCTCAATCTCAAGATGCGCGCACTCGAGGCCCTTCTCAGTATGGAGAACATCGATGTCTGTGCTGTGACAGAAACCTGGGTCAAGGCTCCTGAGAGCACTCCAGCACTAGCAGGTTTCACCTCATATCATGCGTTCCGGCCCCAAAATCCGGACAACACCAAGAAAGGAGGGGGGGTGTCCATATTCATAAATGACACCCACACCTCAAGGTTGGTGGCAATGCACGATGCATCGGAGACCATCCAGGTGCAATTAACCATAGGCAAGACTGCTCTGCAATTTGTAGCATGTTACAGGCCACCCTCTCAAACTCAGGAACCTCACATGGCCTTCCTGAAAACAATGGAGGGGATAAATGTATCTCCAAACACCATCATACTAGGTGACTTCTACTACCCTAATATAGACTGGGAACACTACTCAAGCCCAAACACTCTAGCCCAAAGGTTCCTGGAGTTCATAAACTCAAATGCCATGGAACAACTAGTCACCATCCCCACAAGAGGAGAAAACATACTTGATCTCATCATCACGAACATGGGATCACAATGTTCAACACCAGAAGTATACCCCTCACTGGTGAGATCAGATCATAAACTAATCTCGCTGGAGGTCCTCATCCCGCCCCCACCTGAAATAAAAAAGACCACAGTGAAAAACTTCTCAAAAGCCGACTTCACACTTCTAAAAACTAGTGTGGTCTCCTTTAAGGCCCCTGAGCCAGTGGTAAACATTACTCAAACCACTGAATCACTTACAAATGCCTTCTACCAGCACCTACAGGACTGCATGGATCAGGCAATCCCAAACAAAACTAAGACTCTTTGTACCAAAGGCAAGCGTCCAGTCTGGTGGACCCCAGCCATAAACAAGCTCTACAACAAAAGGAGGAAGCTACTACAAGATAGAGCAAAATCCTTGAAAGATAAGACACCTTTGATCATTATAAGTAAAAAACTAAGAGCTCTCATAAAATCATCCAAGGCAAATTTTGAGAGAAAAATCGCCAAGGACTCAAAAGACAATCATAAGGCCTTCTTTAGCTATGTTAGAAACCTAGGAGGAAACTCCCAGATATGCTCAGAATTAGTTCAAAATGATGTGAAGATTACTGAACCTACACACATTGCCAACATACTGGCTGACAGGTTCAGTGCAAACTTCTCCCCCCCCCCAAAAGGAGAGATATCTATACCAGAGGATTGTAGCCCCCCAAACATCTCCAATGCCCAGGTGAGAACTGCTCTCTCCAAAGCAAAAAACAGAGCATCCATGGGACCGGATGGTGTCCCCGGCTGTGTGCTCCATGAACTCAATGAAGAATTAAACCCGCAGTTAGGACAGCTGTTTAATCTTAGCCTCACCTCAGGATACGTACCCAAGGAGTGGCGCACGGTGACTGTGGTCCCACTTCACAAGGGTGGTGCCTCCACCGACCCTGGAAATTACCGTCCCATTAGCTTGACAAGCCTTATCTGCAAAGCCATGGAGAGGATCATAATGGAACTCATAAATAAAGACATAGGGAACTTGCAGACTTTGGATCCAACCCAGTTTGGCTTTGTCAAAGGCAGATCATGCCTTTTAAACTTGGTTGACTTTTTCGTGACAGTCACCAAGGCCATTGATGAGGGAAAGGCAGTCCATACAGCCTACCTTGACCTGGCAAAGGCCTTCGACACAATACCCCACTCAGGTATCATCGAAAAACTCATCAGCTTGAATGTAAACCCATACATCACAAGATGGGTTGCAAACTGGCTAAGTGACAGAACCCACAGGGTCAGAGTTGCTGGAGCCATGTCAGACTCAAAGCCTGTCACAAGTGGTGTCCCACAGGGCTCAGTCCTGGGTCCACTCTTGTTCGGCATCTACTTTTCTGAAGTACAAGCAAACACAGGAGGGTTATGGCTGACAAAGTTTGCAGATGACTGCAAACTGGGCGTCATAGTCGAAAATACATCTGACACAGATATCCTTCAGAAGGGCCTCACAGAAACGGATAACTGGTGCCAGAGCCATGGCCTAAAGTTAAATGCCAAGAAATGCATAGTCATACCCTTCGGGAAAAACAAGGTTACCCCTAGCTACCATATAGGTGGCAATCCACTGAGCACAGAAGAAGTCATCAGGGATCTGGGGACCCAGGTTGACAGTAGCCTTCGCTTGACACTCATGTTGCTAAAGTAGTTAGGAAAACCTTCTACATTGCCCACCTGATCATGAAGGGATTCACATCTAGATCAAGGGAGGTCATCGTCCCCTGTACTCATCACTCATTAGACCTATGATTGAGTACAATGCCCCATTCGGAATGTATCTGACCCGACACCTGCAGCAGCTGGAAAGGCCCCAAAAGTTCCTCACCAAAAGGATAAAGGGTCTCAAAAATATGTCTTATGCTGCCCGACTGAAAGAACTCCAGCTCTATTCAGTCTCATACCGCTTGCTCAGAGGTGACCTGTGCCTGACATATAAGGCCATGTCAAACCCTGATTTGATGAATATGCTTCACCTCAAAAAATCTAGATCCCTCAGAACCACAAGGGCAGGAGACTTAAACCTTGACACGGTTATTAATAGAACATGCTGGAGGGACAGATTCATCACCCAGAGACTCCCTATGCTGTGGAACAAAATCCCGGTACATGTGAGGCAGAGCACCTCGCTGGCCTTGTTCAAGAGGAATCTTGACCAATGGATGGGGGATCGCAGATATACCCCAGGGATTACTTCAATATAACCCAGATAAACTGAAAAACTGTCTTATTTACAAAAAGAAAAGATTGGGGAAAACCCTGAAAACCTATGTAGTCAGGATTTCTTTCATTGCCATAGAAATTGATTAGTTTCTGGTTTAAATTACAACAGTCTTAGAATAATGACCTAGGTCATAATTAGTCAATTACAGACCTTTTTTACACATCACTCTTTGCCACCTTATTTGTAAACTGGTGTTACTATATCAACCTTCCATTCTGCAATATTTAGACACCTCATGGATTTCAAACAAATGACAAAACTGGCATTGCATGTCTAGATATTTCAAAGTACGATGTAGGAAATATATTGTTATATATTAGTATATCCAGAGCAGCATTACAGAAGAAACATTGGGCTGGATTCCACAATGCTTCTGGAAGCTATTTGCAGATAGCTGAGCACACTGAAGGAAGACTTCAGCACACCTGCTGAGGGCAGTCTGAGTACTTAAATATTGAGTGCAGGACAACTAGGGATGCAGTGCACACTGGTCTGATACAAAAACACATTATGCACACACAACACAGCTTAAATGCAACAAACTGTCATGCCGACCCCATTTCTGAAATCCTCGGCGTATGCTTTATGGACCCCAAGGAGGTAAAGCTAATACTATAGATTTCAATGAAATCCACAGGAAAAGAATAAATATATATAAAAATGCAACCTACTGTTAATGAACTGCAACTGGCTGCAGTGATACAAGTCATAAATGAGGCTGTGGCTGTGTGCCCTAGAAGGCAACCAGCTAACCTCAGAGTAAGGCTGCAACTAAGAGAGTTGTCAGACTATCAAATAATTGACAGATTCTGGCTAGAACTGGTGCAGGTTGTATTTTACTTGTTTGTCCAACACATGTCTATGCCGACCCTGTGAGGAAGCCCCATCCCCTTGAAACCAAAGTGCACCTCAGCCTGGATGCACTTGCATCTTGGACATTCAAGAGACATGTGAAGGATGCTGTGGGAATGTCACAGACAGCTGCCAACTGTATCCTGGCAAAATTCCTGGAAGCAATGTGCAGCAAGGTGGATGATTACATACACTTTTCATCCTCCTGCTGGTGGAGAACTGTAATGCACATGTTTTACAGCACTGCAAATTTTCCCCATGTATTTAGTGCAATAGATTGCACACACATACCTATGAAGACACCAGTAAATCCTGAAGCAGACTGATACATAAACAAAAAGGGATGACAATCCATCAACTGCCAAATTCTGTGTGCAGCAGATCGCAGCATAACAAATATCATGGCAACACACCCTGGAGGTGTCCATGATGCTGTCATATGGAGGGGAAAGTGGAATGAGGGCAGCATTCCAGCAAGGGGAAATACCAGAGGGGCAACTACTAGGTAAGTACAGGAGCACAGCTAGAATATAAGCTAATGATACCCCTCACAACAATATCCATTCTGACAAAATGTGTTTTCATTCTCCACAACAGGTGACTGTGGTTGCCCACTTGAATCCAATCCTGCACAGAAGGCCTACAATAGAGCACACACAACAGCCAGAAACATCACAGAGTGTGTGTCTGATATACTAAAAGCTAGGTTCACATGTCTGGACATGTCCAAGGGTGCACTGCAGTACAGTCCTGAGAAAGTCGCACAGATGACAATGGTGTTTGCCTTGCTACACAACATGATAACTAGAGCACATGGTGGTTTTCCAGCTCTAGGTGTGGGTGAACTACCCCAAGAACCCAGGATGTCTAGAGATGACATCACACAGGTATCACAGGAGCAGCAGAAGGATGTGGGGACAGAAGACACAGGCACAGGCAACATAGGTTGTGAACACATGTGCAGGCCCAGGTAATAACTTATACAACATGGAGTATATGATTTGGTTACAATGCCAACATATACAACATATGTGTGGAATGCAAAACACACCTGACAACCCCTCATGAGAAGATGGTGCTGCTGAAGAGGAGGGATGAAGTTCAACTAGGGAAAAACAGCATTATTTATTTATTTATTATTTATTTTATTTTACATTTGTTGACCGGGATAGTCCGACTGGATACATGTCCATTTTCAGTGGATGCCCGGGGAAAAAAATCTCCATACAGTAAAAGATCCACACAGTAATATGATATATACAGTAGACAGTTATAGAATACATGAGACACACTTTTTATACAAATTTTTAAATCAGAAATGAGTATACTACCATTGTGTGACAATAGGACAGCAGCTAGAGTTAAGAAATTCTACATTAGGATATTTTATATGCACAATACAATTGTGGTAAATTTCTTGAGACACAGAGAGGATTCTAGTCAGGACTAGAGTAAGGGCAAAACCAGTGTGATTTAAAATATTTTTTGAGATTTTCTTCGAAAAGTGTGAGTAGGGATTTGAGAGTAAGGTGAGCAGGGAGTTGATTCCATGTTTTGCCGACTGAGTTGGCAAACAAGGCATCACCAGCTGTGTTGTTGGATTTGACTGTTTCAATCAGTAGTCTACTGGATGAATGAAGTTTACTGTGGTTACTATATAGGCTGACAATATTTTTGAATGTTGGTGTATTATCAGGGTGGTAGAATGCTTTATGAGCAACTATCAGCTGGTTAATCTGTAGTAGGGAAGGTAGTTCAAGTATTAGAGAGGAAATCATTGCCACCATTAACCAGGTGAACACAGTTAAAACATACTGAAGGTCTGACATACACATACACATACACATGCCACTCATATGTGCAGTTATTTATTTATTTTATATTTGTTTACTGGGATAGTCCCACTGGATACATGTCCATTTTCAGCGGAGGTCTTAGGGGAAAAGCTCCAAAAAGACATTCAACAAACTGTTACATTTTTACAATTTAAAACACAAAATAAAACACAAAAAGATTTTTACACAGATGTAAACAAACACAAAAACAGACACACAAACAAATTATTAAATTTTTACTCAGATGGAAAATTCTAGACAGTGTTTTTAAGAATGATAGGGTATTGAATGCCTAGTAGGCTAATCTGGTAGTAGATCCAAAGAGATCATACGATTTATAAGTTAAGAAACAATAAAGTGTAGACAGAAGTCCTCCATGTGCACTCAAGTGATGGTTAGAGTTAGTCTGGATTAGGACAAGGACATAGCCGTCATTTTTTAAAGTACTAAATCAGACTTTTCTTGAACTGAGGTAGAGAGAGTTCAGATCTAAGATTAGCAAGAAGAGAATTCCAAGTTTTGCCAACAGAGTTAGCAAATAGAGATTTACCGACTATGTTGTTGGATTTGAGAGTTTGAACTAGTAGTCTTTCAGATTAATGAAGTGCAGTAAGGTTACTGTAGGGGGTGATGAGGTTTTTTAAGTACGGGTGTATGATCTGCAGGATCTTGTATGCAAATATTAGTTGGTTAACCTGAAGTAGGTTAGGTAGTTCAAGCCATCCTAGTAGATTTAGGTTATGACACTGATGAATTATGTAGGCCTTCCCATTATCTCATTAATTCCATTTCTTTCAGCTCAAAATGTTACTCCTTTGCAAACAGCTGAAAGATACTGAGATTCATTAAACTGGACAGTCTGAGAGGCACGCGACTGTAATACTTAAAATAAAGGCATCTTAATTCCTGTAACAGCCAGAGCTACTATTTTCCAGGCTAACATTTTTGCTAAACAAAGATACTGCCCACCACTTAACAACAAGCTGCTTGTCAGACAAGAAGCACTCAGCTGGGAACTGCTCTGCCTAACAGTGCATTCACAAAAATTTCATCAGCATACTGAAATAATAAATATGGAAAATAAATGCACAGGCTTCAGAGACACAGGCTAATAAACAAACTGCTCAAGTCATACTTACACACACACACCACTTTCCTTATTTGACTCTTGCTACCCTGAAATGAGTTCTGCTGCCTGCCGTTTCCGCTTGCAATTTTGTCATTATCCTCTGCCGTTCCTGCTCGCAAACAAGTGCTGCTGTTTCCCCATTTCTGCTTGCAATTCTGCCATTATCCTTGCAGCCAGGCCAGCCGGAAATGATGACGTGAGCTCCTTGAGCTCAATTCCGACTGGCTGGTAGCCCTGACGGAGCTGATGTCATTGCGCACGTGATAACATCAGCTCCAACCGCGCGGAAATTGAAAAAAAAAAAAAAAACAAAGCAAAAAAAATCGGAAATGAAGGGGTGCCACTCAGGAATCGTGGCACCCCTTCATTTAGACCCCAAAACTTGGTAAAATCTGAGTAATTCGGTATGGTTGGGAGGTATGGTAGGCTGCATCGGTAGCAAATCTAGCAATGTGATAGCTGCTAGAAACTTTATTAAGGTCAGTTTTGCTGAGGTTTGTAAATAGAGGGGAAGCAAAGAGAAGGGTGGAGAGTAGATGTGTACGAGCAATTACAGTTCTGGCTAATGGCATTAGGAAGGGCTTGATCTTATATAGTGAGCCAAGTTTTTTATTAACCGTTTTAATAGATTCATTGATATGCAGACCAAACTTAAGGTTATTATCTTTTATAACTCCTAATAATTTGGTTGACGAATATGGGGAAATAATTGTGCCATTGCTGCATTTTAATGTAAAGGTTATAGGGGCAGACCTGTGAGTGGGGGAGAAAAGCAGCAGTTTGGCTTTATTAGGATTTAACTTGAGACGACGGTTAAGGAGCCAGTTTTCAACTGTGTTAAAAGTATTTTGGGATAGAATCTGCAACTCTGTAGGTTAAGTGTCAGACCATACTAAAGTGGAGTCATCCACATATTGAATGCATGTTAGATTTGGGATGACCTTATACAAATCATTGATGAAAATGGAAAATAATAATGGACCTAGTATGAAGCCTTGGGGTACTCTGAGGGTGATGGGTAAAAGGGTGGATAATTTGCTCTGCCATAGGACAGCCTGTTGTCTGCCACTGAGATATGATTGAAACCAATGGATGGCCTGGTCCTCTAGGGAGATGGATTTCAAGTGTTTATGAGTATTTGGTGGTTTACCATATCAAATACTTTTGAAAGATTGAGAAAGATAGCAGAGGAACGTTTATTATTGTTTCAGTGTTGGTTAATGATGTTAGAGAAGGAGAGGAGGGCTGAGGTTGTACTATGGTATGGTCTAAAGCCATGTTGGGTGTTGGCTAGAAGATTATTATGGATAAGATAGTACAGGAGTTGATTGTGGATGCATTTTTCCATACTTTTAGCCAAGGGTGACAGAATAGCTATGGGTCTATAGTTTGAAAGTTCAGTAGAGCTGCCCCCTTTATGGAGTGGGATAACATGGGATATCTTCCAGATGGAGAGAATAGATGCTTCAGTTATAGTTCTATTGACCAGGATAGTAATGTGGTATGCTATGGCATCTGCAGCTTTTTGTAGATATTCTGCAGGGAGAAGATCAGCCAACAGGGTGGTAGGCTTTAATTTTTTTAAGTAATTTTCGGACCAAAGATGTGCAAACTGGCTTGAAGTTAAAGGGGAGTTCGGAGCAGGGTGTAGTGGCCGAAGAATATGGGCATCCAGGGGATAATTGGTTAGCTAGGTTCTGGATGGTTGTTGTAAAGAAGCTGTTAAAGGTACTGGCAATTTCTGCTAGGGGGGTTTGGCTAGAATCCAAGGGGGTAGGAGTGGAGGACTGTCCTGGACTAAGGAGTTTGTTTAATCCTACCCAAAACTTTTGTGGCTTGTTCTGGTTTTTTTCTTGTAGATGACAGTAATAGTTTTTCTTCACTTAATGAGGTTGATGCAGACTGGCCTAGGAATGGGAAGCAGGACACAGTATTAATGGGCAACAGCAAAACGATTAACAGCAATGACCAGTATGAAACATAGCTAACAGCACACCACTGACCGATTCCTGCTCTGGAGAGGTTGTGGGTTGTACTGTGATTCCTGCATTGGGAAAGTAAAGAGAAAGACAACACAATCATGTATGTAGCAAAAGCAATACTGACAGCAACACATATACAACACATTAAAAGGGCTGCAGATACTCACTTGATGGATGTTGCAGCTGTACACCAGATGGGCCTGTGTTGACAAATGTTGAGAGAAATGTCATGTATCACATGTGCTACACAGTGATGCAAGCTGTGACAATTTTGCTGTAAAATACCTGGTCTGTCTGAACCTGAACCTGCATGGCTTGGGCCCCCACTTTATGTATTTGTAGAGTACAGTGTTAGGGAAATAACAATATGACAGTAAACAGCAGTGCAATAAAATGAGTCTGAGACAATAACAAGTAGCCGTCACAGTAACAGTATTGGGACACTCAGCTGTCATTCCTTGGTTTAGTTCCAAAGCAGGTGGATCTGTGAGTATTAATAAAAACAGCATTACACATGTTGCCTGGACTGCTCTGACTGTACTTCAGTTATATGAATGCATGTCATTAGACTTGTGGTCATCATCACACTCTGTGTAGATATATGTGCATTATTCAACTCTACTGGTGTAAATGAAAAACAACAAGACATGAATATGCATGCTACAGCAATATGCAGTGATTGCCTCTAGATCTAGCATGTGATGGAAAGAAAGACATAAATGTTTAGCCAGGAACTCCAGCTTCAATCCCACCCCAGGGGATGTATCACTCACCTTTTGCTGTATGCAGACGGGCTAGAAATCCGGGGATGTCATCGGAGGAGGTCAATGCTGGTCCACCACTGGTGGCATCCCTCAGTCTCTCATAACATCTCAATCTGTTGGCTACACGAAAGATCATATTTGATCAGTGACCTGTACAGACATCAAGGGATCAGTTGTGACCTCCAACTGCATTTATCATGTTGATGAGGTCAGTCCACATTTTATGTCTGTAACTTGTACCACCAGAATGGCCAAAGAGTTTCAGTCCTTGTTGCTGGAGCGCATCAGTTATGATTTTGTTTTCCTGGGGGTAAAGTTGACACCCCTAAGACAGCAAACCATCTGAAAGACAGTGATATACACAATAACACTCCTGTGTTAACCCATTTATGCAGCTGAATCTGTGGACAGCGTAAACATAAACAGTATGCACTCCTGTGCAATGCAAAGTCTGTATGTCGATGACAAATACTAATATGATATATAAAAAGTAGCAAGAATACCTTCATGTATAAAACCAACATGAACCCTTCATACTACATACAAGTTGAATGGAAGTCAAAAGACAGCAACATCAAGCCACATGAATCTGCATTCCTTTTGCATGACAATACTAGAGCAAGTAACAATTAAACAACTAATGGAAAGCACTGGAAAACCTCAGAATCCATAGGCAGACAACAGACAGTATGAATGTTTAGTATATTTGTCCTGTAGTGAGAACACCTTTGTCAAAAAGCATCATTGAAGAAATATCCTTAATAGCAACATGTTTTTAACAATTTTGTTAGGAAACATGAATTAAGAAATATCCAGAATCTCAACATAATAAAGTACATATGGATAGTGTCAGAATCTGTAGGTTTCTATAGTTACACCACAGAGTTTAAGGGAATTACCAGTAAGAATTGAAGATGATACGTAAGTTTGCTTTTATATACAGTTAACATTTGCAAAGTAAATATGTCTATGCAACTGCATATGAGACTGAAATCAATTATTTAAAATAGTAATACTTGTATGCGTAAATTTCAATCAAACATCACTCCAGTAATATATAACAACTTCTGTTAAAAGTAACATTTTGATTAAAAAATAATTTAATCTGGTACCTTTGGAAATGACTGACCTGAACAGATATAATAATCACCAAAACAGAAATGCTACCAGTTGCCAAAGTACCTCTCATTCTAAGTCACATAATCAAAGTGCATTTAATATGCACCACCTTTAAATACAATTTGTGTCATATATAATTAATGAGGTTCATTAAAATTCAAGTTTTTGGGTTTCCATTTGCATACCTCCACGTAAATTGGCTCATGCCCTTTAAGACCCAGCTCAACTGTGTAAACACCCGATAGGTGTTGATAAACGGTACCATGTATGGCACGTGTCCATTATTTGCCAATGATCTGATAAAATGACATTAGCACCTCTTTCAAATACTGCTTTTGATACATTTACAGATCATACCTTTACTAACTATGAACTGAGTGGTACCTCAGTGAGCATTTATCTGTTTTTCAATTTTTTGACATTTTCAATTTGTGGATCAAGATGACTACTTGAAGGAGGCTGAGATGTGTCCATGCTTATAACTGGACTGATGAGGAGATGACCCAGATGTTAACTCTCTATGCCTGATTGGAGCAGTGAATGAGAACCAGCCCCAGGAACTTTGCCATGATAGAAGTATAGAATCTTATCACAGGGGAATACCAAAGATGGGCAGGGATCTACTACATTGGAGTGTAGGTTCACCACCACTATGATGACCTGCATTGGAGGGATATGGAGGAGTGTTGAAGGAGGGTCACCGAGGTGTGGAGGCAGCATGTAGATCCCTACAGTAAGTGTGTTTATTCTACATATGCCTGAGCATTCCTACAGAATTTTAAGATATATCTGTCCCATATGTATCAGATACATGGTTTTATAACCATTTAGTAGCTGCTGTGACAATTAGATCATGGAGATAATTAAGTAGATGTGATGACTACTGTTCTTATAACAGCATTCCCATGCTGTTCCTGTCTCTAATAACATTTATAATATCCCTAATTATGACCTTTGTAGATATAAATATATGTTTTACAATGATATCTTTTCACATAGCCACTGTCTTCCTGCATCACTGACGCCTATAGCACCTTGGTTGCAGGTAACTGCTCACTTCATAGTTTTTCATTATAGTACCACAGTATCACCTACTGCACCATTGTACATCTGAATATAAGTTCATGCATAACTTCTTGAATTCATAATCCTAATAAAGTAAACAGTCACATTTATTTAAGCCAGAGTTGAATGCCTGTCTGACTGCTTTCACATAAGTCACCATTTATGTGCTGATAGTTGTTATTTCTTTAAAATAAAATGTCCCATAATTGTTTGCAGTTTCTATATTCATTCATTCTCCACAGAAATGAATACACTCCTACCATACCTGTTTGCTGTAGTAAAACCTCTGCTGCTAGTTAGCTTGGTCTGTAAGCAAACTAACCAGCATGCCCACATCTTGGCATGCTGTTGATTTCATTCCACTTAGGGGAAACATATCTGCATTTGTTATTCTGGTTTACTTCACCCATAGCATTTTTTGGAGAAGTATATTCCAGTAATTGACATTAATGTTTACATTGTGCATGGTTATGAATAACTGAGTAAGTGATTTAACTCCTATGAATATGCCCGTAATACATAATGCACTGCTAACATCAGCTTTCTAACAACAGGGTTTGTATAGCAGTATTGTTTTTATTACAAATGTGTGCTGGCTGTTAGCTTGGCTTGTAAAGAAACAAGCCAGCATTCCTACATTTTGACATGCTGTGGGTCAATACCCATATAGGGAACACATATGTGAAACTGGTTTAATTCACCCATAGCACTTATTTAGATAAGCATATTCCACTTTTTGATATTCTCATGTATTTTGAGTACAGTATTGAATAACTCAGTTATTCATCAAATTCCTATAAATATATCCGTAATCGGTAATAGTCCATTAACATCAGCTTTTTAACAGCAGGGTCAGAAAAGCTTGCTACAGATTATTATATGTCTGATTAATGCTTTTGTTAATATTGTCTACTTTGTAAAAGTGCTAGTAAGTTCTGTCTTATCAGTAAATATTGCATTCTGTTCAAGAACACCATCATGCTTATCTTTTGAGGGAGTGGGATCAGCAGACTAACAGCTGAAATGCACAACAGGGAAAATGTATGTATTTGCTTAGTGACATGAACTTTGCTAAGGAATACCATGGTCCTCACATGTACCTTACTGTGTCCCTTATGTACAGCAGCTTGTATGGCTCAAAGAAGCTCTATGACATTGTCCCACTGTCTGAGGAATGAATGATTTCCATTACTGTTAATATCTCTAAACACAGTACTGACATGAACTACGTTTTTCAAATTCTTTAGATACATGACCAACAAATGTTGATATTTTGAATCCTTAAGTCAGGATCCATATTAGTATACCATCCCCTATCCAGGTAATGTCATTAAACCAAGTCTTTTCACTACATTCAAAACATGCATTTGCAATTAAAAATGGATTAGCTAGAAATATACTGTAGCTCTTACAATTAGAGTTAGGATATGCATTGTAATTGTAGGTTTGAATCTTGTGCTCTCTAATCAGTATTCAAATCTGTATATAAAGGGTGATTATTTAATGTTTTTCATGAATAAATTGTCTGGAAACTGTTCTGAGTAATATATGTCACTGTTATTTGAGGAATAGATCATTCATAATTTCTGTTTTCAGGCAAGAAAGATCAGACCAGGGACCAAACTATGTGCATCAAGCAGATGCACAGGCTTGAAGAATAGCAGAGAGAGAGCGAGGTATGTTGATAACTTTTTTCTGTTTTCTGAAATGAAATGATTCTGATCCTGTTTACTGGCCAGTATTTTTCACAATAACATGTATATTGATTAGAATTTAGGAATGCCCATCATACATCAGTAAGGTAAGTGAAAGCATTACTCTGTAGCTATGCTTGCAACTGTGATTGGAATATAAAAAGGTTGAAATATCATCTAATACTGAGTCATTGTTTGAGCCTACAGTTTTTGAATTGTACTCCATAGCCAAAATAACAGCTGGGTTGGTATGTCTGTCTCACGTGTTAAAATTGTTACTTTATATGGAAGTGTTAGTGTTTTGATTGTTTCGTGTAATGTATGCTTTAGCATACTTGTTTGTTTTCCAGTGATTGCTTTGTTGTGTACAGCTTTTTGTTCACACAATAGATGGGGTTCTGCTGTGTTGAACTGTCTGTGTGGCATGCAGTTTAGTTCAACAATAGTATTGCATTTGCTTACAACATTTTGGGTGTTTTTGTTAAAACACAGTTATAGCCTAGGTTTACTTACATTTGTGCAGATAAATATCTGTTTGTAGCAGTTCATAATTAGCATGCCCTGTATTTCAATATCAGTATTGCATCTGCCTGCAACACTTTGGATGCTTTTCTTAAAACACAGTTATAGCCTAGGTTTTCTGACATTTGTGCAGATAGACATTTGCTTGTAGCAATTCAGGATCAGCAAGCATCATCACCATCTTTGCATTTTGCAGGCTACTGATTGGTAATAATTTTAGGTAGATAATGCATAAAGATGTACATATACAATGCTGTAGTACAAGATATATTAGATTATCATATGTCACAAACTGTAGTGACTGAACATATTAAAAATGTGTTACTGGTGTATTAGTTATATTGATGTATGTTCAGCCAGTTTTCACGATGTCTGACTCAGGTGTTTGTTATATGTCTTACTTATTGTCCGCACTATTGTCATGTCACATTCTCCTCATTTTATCAATGATACTTGGTGTCTGTTCATATAGATCATTAAATGCAGATAGGACAATCTCTCAGTTTGAACATTCATACATTCTTACAATGCTAATGACCCAACTGGGTGCCTCTAAACCTATACAAGTTTTCACAAAGGAATACTGATGTCCTGTTTATGAATAGGACATTGAGGTACAAGCAGTTATGAGGTGCCTCTGTCCATAATGGATGCTTGCCAGTCCCTGTATACACTTTCATCATTTTCATATTAGGTTCTGCTATGTTATTCATGGGACTGTTCTGCGTGCTAGACATTTGCTTTTCTTTACTTTTATGTTTTGCAATTAATCTCCACAGAGCTTGAGACCCGTGGACACTTGCCTATCAGACAATGATGATGATGAGCACAGGCCAGACCACTACCAGAGTCTTCAGATGATGATGGTGATGACAATGACAATGATGATGAGGAATCTGGACCTGCCCCTGCCTGAACCATCATGCCTGCACCCTGTAGGAGACAATGCCATGACAGAAATCATGACAATTCTTGGGAGTAGATCCTTATGGTTATGACCGATGTGTTTTGAACACAGATGAGGGAAATGATAGGGCCATTCTTTCAGGATATGCATGGGCTATATGTGATTTGTTCAGATAGGTAGCTTATGAGAACTTGTGGGACTCTCAATCCCTTCAGCCTGGTCCCTCCAGTGCATAGGTATTGTCTGTGTGCTCCACTTCATTTATGTTGCCAACACGATGATTTCCATATAATTGATTGGACTGTATATGCACTCTGTTGCATGCATAACATGTAGCTGACATGCTCATATGTTATTGTTATGTGACATTTACTTTTATTTCAATGTGTGCATGACACACATTAACACATTAACTTTCCTTTCCACATTCAGCTGTTCATGCATTGTGGCAGTTAATCTGCAGGTAGTGCTGCAAAATGTAACCTGTAAATATGTGTTTTACTGGGGTAAATGACACACAACATATGTTGTCCATAGTCCATCACTAAAACTGTGTTATGGCTTGGAATTGTATATTGCCAAATCATGTATGTGCCGCAGAAGGACATGTCATTCCTCATGTGTTTTCAATGACAGCTGTCATGATGTCCCTCTGGCATTATGTGGTGTGTGCCATGGGTTGGCAATACTGATGCCATGTGGGATCATATACAGGTATATCATATGCATGTGCAGTCCACATTTTCAGACTGCATCAGTCAGGAATGTAGCATTAGTTTATACACTGTGTTACATATAATACATTCTTTAACAGTACATTGTGCCTTATTTGTTGCATCTAAAATTTCCACATCCATTATTTATTCACATAAGGTTGCACTAACTGAAAATAGCTGTTCGCATATTGCACGTGTGTGCCCATAGTCAGATTCATACTGACACACATTTGTACCTGTGGCATGTCAGCATTCACTGACTTACCATTGATTTGCTGTAATGATGCTCACAGAAGTTTACTCTGCTCTGTAATGAGTATGGTGGGTGACATACACATATATTTGTTTATTTAACATTTGCATGACAGTATATGTGTATGTGTTTGAAATTCTTGGCTTGCTTACCTATGCATGTTAATGTTACATGATTGCACATTACTGTGTATGTATGCTTTATACATGGACATTTTTGTGAGCATCAGCTATCAAACTACCCATGTGACATACATTTTCCATTTAGTTAAATGTCTTTCCGTTTGCCTTCTATAGCACCCTGTGTGCTGTATTTGTGGTGTGTCAACTTACCTTGTCCTGCTTTTCCCTGATGTCGGCCCAGGTTGTCCACCTCCCTTCCATATTCATATTCTCCTATTATATTTTTCAGATATGTTTGCCTTTGTTGCAATTATTGACCATTGCCATGTATTGGTTTGACAAAGTGAACGTGTACAAAATGTATGGCCATTTTATGATGTGGGACATCTGCACACAAGTCACTGGCTACTGCTTGCAATATGCCCTTGTTTTCATTATTTATGTGTGTTAACCAGTGTACTTTTTTAATATCTAGTTGCACAACCTACTATATTTTATTAGACTGTAGTATTATATTTTTATACATATTATTACATGTCACTGCTGCATGTATGTATGTGTATTGATCTTGCATTCATGTACATTTCATTTAGGTAAACCAATAAAAACAAACGGGTTTGTTGATTTACATTCCATTTAGGCCTTTGACAATCATACATACACATCTACACCTATGTGTTGCCTTTGACACAGCATATGTGTCTAACATATACACATTACATTACACATTTATTTGGGTTGTGTCCGCCTACTTGTGTGTGTGGCAGCTTTTGTTGCTTTTTTTCACAATACGTCTGTTTAGCACCATGCTTGGTTGTTTGCCTTTCCCATCTATGATTGTAGATTTGGATCTGTCTTCTTTTGGAGTTATCTAGCATTGTTACACCTGCATTTGCTCATCTGTGATGTTGCGTGGCTTACACCTGCACTGCTGACAGACAACTTGGATATGTGTTTATATATCCAATGTGTACTGTGATCCTAATTTATTACCCTGCAACACACATATGCCATTGGCCATACACATCCAGGAGTGACTACTACACAGTTAGCAACATGTCATAACATGATACTGCATAGGTAGATATGTTTTACTGCATGGCTGGTGTGCATCACCACCCCATTTGACACCTTTCCATTGTCCATGTTGTACAGTGTGCCATCTGTGCAACATACCTGTCTTTACTGTTTTTTCCAACATTTGTCTTCTGTTGTATTTGTTCTGTGGGTATACTTGTTGGGATGTCCTTCTCCTCCTCTTTCCCAATTGCTACTTTTCCTTCTCTTCTTAACAAAAAAAGGCCTACTCTCAACCAAAAATAAATAAATAAATAATTGCCCATGGCCCTGTGACTTTCCCAGAGATTTTCCTATTCCAGCATCCCTCTCGTGTGTCCCTCTTCTTAACCCATGCCCCACATCTTAGAACCAATGTAACAGTAACAATTACACGCAACAAAAATAGATAAACACCAGGCTTAATGGATCCACTTCACTTTATTCCAAAAAACACACTGATAACATAATGCTTTCGTCCATAATATAAATGGACTCATCAGAGTTCCCACATCTTCTCTTCTGTCTTCCACTTTCCTTGGGAGTGTGCATTACTTGTGTTCCCCAAACAAGTCCTGAACTCATCGTTAGCAAATGTTAGATGTGGTGATGTGGCCATAATTGCCTTTTGCCTTTATTTTTTTATCAGACATTTTACAGAATCCATCAATAAGGGCAAACAGGCATATTTTATTAGTATATGACTTATGGAGATATATGTAGTTGTCGCTGAGCTTACTGCAAAGATTGCTGACATATAGATTACATATGGCATTGGAGCTTTGAAGGAAGTACTTTTTGTTAGTGAATAAATTTCAGAAATATGCGTACTGGTCTGTAATGCTTCTGAGCAAATTTGTCACAAATGTAATATGAATACCATATAGCTTACTTTGATATAGTTAGTCAGTTATAGTTTGTAGTTGTCCTTAATGTTAATGGACAGATTCTGTTTTATATGTGTCTGCATAACTATCAGGATGCTTCAATTGTGATTATCTTTTTGTAACTTTGTTAAAGTACAATGCACTTTGACACCCATTTCTCATTACTTACAGGTTACTTGTGGGTTTGTTTAGTGTATTGCTGCTACTATGATACATCATTGTGAAACAAGCTATTCTGAGCTTCTTGTAGTATGTTTACATATTATGTTATCCACAAGTTTAGCACTGATATTGGCAAAATGTGCCAGATTCCATGAGCTTTATGAAATCTAGCACAATGTATTACATTCATTTTTTTAAAGAAAAATAAATAGTTTAGCAACAACATTTTCAGTATACTATACTGTGCTGTCCCATTACATGGTGTACTTGACATTTTGAAGGTGATTTCTGATACAAAAACTGGTAACCAAAACTTCCACACAAATACACACAGCAACAAGCGATCCCGAACACAATGAAGGATGTCTTCTTTGATTGAATCAACGGCAGCCAGAAGTAAACAAACAAAAACAGTTTATTGAAGAAAATACTCCATCCAAACCCTTAGATTAAGCGCTTTCGTCTCCAACACGGAGACTTCATCAGAATCTAAGGTAGCACAACACCAAGTCCCTTATATACTAAATACATTCAATTAGCTGGCATTTAATTAGATAATAAGTTAATAAATGAATGAATTGATCAATAACCTCAGTTTGTCTTAAAAGACCATGCCACAAAAAATTGCATGCTGACAAATCCTGGAGACACTGTACGAGCATTTGAAAACCTGTATGAATAACAAACTATATAAATATGGGAAATACATAGTAAATAGGAATAAAATCATGATAAATAGGAAGAAAATCATAAAAAGCATATGCCATACTGTTGTACCTATTGTACTGTTTAAAAATATTGTTTAAAAACATATGCATATAGAGCAGTATGTCAAACCTTAATATATGTAAAAAAAATATATAAATATAAATATACAAAATGTAAAATGCATAAATATAAATATAAATACATAAATGTATAAAAGTGTATAAATATATAAATATATAAATATATAAATTCATAAACATATCAAATATATATATAAAATATAAAATATATAGTAAATAATACATATATACATGTGTTAGTGTTCAAATGAATACATTCAAATAAATACATATATATATTTTTTACATATATTAAGGTTTGACATACTGCTCTATATGCATATGTTTTTAAACAATATTTTTAAACAGTACAATAGGTACAACAGTATGGCATATGCTTTTTATGATTTTCTTCCTATTTATCATGATTTTATTCCTATTTACTATGTATTTCCCATATTTATATAGTTTGTTATTCATACAGGTTTTCAAATGCTCGTACAATGTCTCCAGGATTTGTCAGCATGCAATTTTTTGTGGCATGGTCTTTTACGACAAACTGAGGTTATTGATCAATTTATTAATTTATTAACTTATTATCTAATTAAATGCCAGCTAATTGAATGTATTTAGTATATAAGGGACTTGGTGTTGTGCTACCTTAGATTCTGATGAAGTCTCCGTGTTGGAGACGAAAGCGCTTAATCTAAGGTTTTGGATGGAGTATTTTCTTCAATAAACTGTTTTTGTTTGTTTACTTCTGGCTGCCATTGATTCAGTCAAAGAAGACGTCCTTCATTGTGTTCAGGATCGCTTGTTGCTGTGTGTATTTGTGTGGAAGTTTTGGTTACCAGTTTTCGTTTCATACTGTTTGCGAACCCGTATACGAGGAGTCTCTATTATGGATAGTAGCAGCCTTTTGTCTGAACTTATCAGGATTATTCAAACCCATTCTCAGACTGACACTGGAGTACTTGGGTCTGGCAATAGCATTCCTTGTGCACAGAGCAGTCCAACGAGGGCTGGCGCGAGTAGGATGACGTCAGACACTGAAAATGAGCGACGAGAAACGATTCATATACACAAATTTGGCCAGAGGGCTTCCAGGGGCGTTCTGGCTAACAAAAATGCTGTTGATCATGTTTTTGAGGGGCAGGAGAAACCGGAGAAGTATAGGAGCCGGGATTTTCAGACATGGATTAATAGATCGTTTAAAGTCAACAATAGGGAGAAGGACAAAGAAAAACAAAGTGGTACTACATACAAAGATTCATGTAAGACTTTTAAATCCTTGTTAACCAAGTATAAATCATTGGTTATTGAGAACTGGTGTTTAGAAAAATGTTTGGAAGAGAAAATTATACCTAAAGGACTAAGACTTAACAAATTTCCTAATTGTGCTAAAGAAGACAAGGATTTTTTTAAAACTATTTGTGAAATTTTAAATAACTGTGGGCTGGCAGTTTTAAAAGAAATGATTAAACTAAATACTAAAAATATGGGGACACTTAAAAAAGATATAGATGTATTGTATGATTGCATCAGTACTGATTTGTTATTTCAAGTAGATGAACATAAGAATGTGTATTTGAGAATATTATGTGATGTAGATAATATGACTAATAGCAACATTAACAGGAAGATGTTAAAACTGGAAAGGGATTTGGCTGTGTATGAGAAAGGTATGGCATACTATGTCGAGTCTAAAAACAATACATATCACAATTATAGAAGTTATACCAATAAAAACACCAATTGGAGGGGAAATGGGAGATACAACAATAGGAATTTTACACATTTTAATCAATTTGGAGAAAACAGAAGGGGTGGACGACAGCATGACTATTTTGATAGGGAACAACCTTATTATGCACACCACCAATATGATGACAATGAAGGAGAACAGCATTTTATTAGTCGTGAGGAAAGCGCCAATACTGTTAGGGAAGAGATCCCTTTAGACCTGGAGGAACCCAGGAGGTCAGAGCGGCTACGGAACCGAATGCTGCAACCCACATATGCACAGGTGATGGAGAACAACAACATTCAACATATGGGGAGATTACGCAGATAACACATGAGAATTCAGTGCTCTATACCAGTTTTGGTGATATTGGAATTGTTGTTCCAATAGATGAATATAGGCATAATATTGTTTGTACTTGTAGGAATTACAATATATTCAATTATACTGATAAGCAGGTCACTGAAGATCATTTTAACCTATTTATTAAAGGATTTACCTTTGTACCTACCAACATTCCTAGAATAGAAAATGTCTTATTGGATATAAAACTTTTCACGAGAAAATTAAATTTTCTTCACATGTTCAAAGACAGGAATACTACTAGAAAGGAAAACATACTTAAGAGAGCTAGTACATTTAATCCCCCTATACATTACGAAATTATGAATTTTGAGAGAAGCGTAACTAGGAGGATATGTATGGCGAATATGTACAATACTAAACCAGCTAGGAACCTGACTGAGGTTGAAACAAAATTATTGAAAGAGTTGAGTGAAGATGACAAAATAAGAGTTATGAAACCGGACAAAGGTGGGGGTGTGGTATTCATGGACAAATGGGACTAAACGACTAGAATGAAGGATATTCTAGATAATGATAAACAATATAGTAGTGTCTCTAGAAATGAAATCAATATATCATACAGACAGATTGATTTAGTATTGGAAGACAACCTACTACAGGGTTTGATTGATATGGATCTTTATAACTTCCTTAAAGTCCCAAAACCAGTTATTCCAGCTATTTTTGGTATACCAAAAATTCATAAATCAGTTTATGACCCACCGATGAGACCTATTGTCTCATCTCAGGGTTCTAAGATGCAACCATTGGCCATATATGTTGATTCAAAATTGAAGCAGTTTTACAAGAAATATGATCATATTTTAATTGACTCCTGGGATTTTTTGAAGAAAATGGGAGAATGTTTATATACCAATGATAGTATTTTTATCACTATAGATGTAAGAGATTTGTTTTCCGTCATACCACTAGACATAGGAATGACATGGTTTGAAGAGATTTTAACTGAAATCGAGTTGGTAACTAATGATGAATTTAGGTTAGTACTAGAAAACATGGAGTTAGTCTTGAAATACAATTATGTGTATTTCCAAGGCGAATATTATCATCAAAAAGAAGGGGTGGCAATGGGTTCTGCCTGTGCCCCTATTTATGCTAATATAATTATGTTATATTGGGAAAGGAAGTTTATATTTCTGTCTGACTATTATAGGTACATTAGTAAGTATTATAGATTTTTAGATGATATTTTTGTTGTTTGGAAAGGGCCTACTAACAGGATAGATGAATTTATTGTTTATATAAATCATACTACGACATTTTTAGAATTTACACATGATATTGGAACAGATTCTATTCATTTTTTGGATGTGAGGTTAGAGAAGGACTATGTAAATAAGTGTTATAAATCTAATATATATAGAAAGGAACATTTTTCTAACGCTTATTTACATTTTGATAGTGACCATCCTTATGTATTAAAAAAGAATATTATAAAGGGACAAATGATTAGGATGGCGAGGATGATTTCAGATGACGTTGAATTTATGGGAGAGCTTGAATTTGTGGGCAAAATGTTTCTGGAGAGAGGATACCCGACAGATTTGATAAATGACGTAAAACATCAGGTCCTAAAGGGTAGAAGTGATAAAAAATATACTCCTTTACTAGTTAAGAGCAGCGACTTCTACAGAGACAACAACATAGTGAATGGGGGTGTTCAGGAAGTGGGAAGTGATAGTAACTACCAAAAAAAACCCATGGAAAAAGTATACCCTATTTAACCCTTACGTACTATCACGGGATAGGTCAACTTAGAAAATGTATAAATGAGACATGGGATATGTTTAGAGAAATGGCTACTAAAACTGATGTATTCAAAAATGATATAAGTTATAGTTACAGGAGGAATAGAAATATTAAGAACATCTTAGAAAAACAAGGTAACAACATACAAGGGGCAAATAAGAAATGTGGGACATTTAAATGTGGTAGATGCGCACAATGTGCATTTATAGCAGGACAAAAGGAGATTAGAATACCTAGTCTTAGAACAACTCTGGTTGCTAAAACTTATAGTAGCTGTTATACAAAAGGGGTGGTATACCTTGTTTTTTGTAAAATCTGTTGGAGCTACTATGTTGGGAAAACTGAACGACACCTACGATCCAGAATTTATGAACACATGAGAGACATAAGCAAACAAAATGTAAATAATGCTATGTACAGACATGTATTGATCTGCCCAAAAGCAGATTTTAAATTCTGGGTAATAGAGGAAGTGAAATGTTTTGAGAGAGGTGGTGATTGGGAAACCCAACTGGAGTTAAAAGAAATGATGTGGCAGCTTAGATTGGACTCTTGTTGTGGCAAGAGCCTTAATGACCACATCTCTATTACCCCAGCATTGAAAATGCTCGCAGGTGATCCTAAGAAACATAAGAATAAATAATGAATAATAAAAAATAAAATATAAATATGAATATTACAATACATATTTATTTAAATGAACATTATTAGAGAACAATAATCACTATAGATGTTGTTTTTCTTAAGTTTTCTTAGTTTTTTTACATGTCTAATTTCTCATAAAATCTGAATAGATGTATATTTTTAGTTGAGCCTAGCAATACACATACTGTTGGTAATAGTTCAACCTTCTTATTTAATTGTACTTAATTTTATTGGAAATAATTTTAGTGGGATTGATTTTCATACATCTAAATACACGTATATAGTCCTTGGTCTTTCATCTTTTAAGTCACAACATTTGAAAAAGTATATGGAAGATATATAGGACGTGTATTGTATGAATGTATTTATTTGAATGTATTCATTTGAACACTAACACATGTATATATGTATTATTTACTATATATTTTATATTTTATATATATATTTGATATGTTTATGAATTTATATATTTATATATTTATACACTTTTATACATTTATGTATCTATATTTATATTTAT
Organism: Protopterus annectens; assembly: GCF_019279795.1. NCBI lineage: Eukaryota > Metazoa > Chordata > Ceratodontiformes > Protopteridae > Protopterus > Protopterus annectens. The sequence goes on from NC_056731.1 coordinate 352,782,214, forward strand.
GCATTTTACATTTTATATATTTATATTCATATATATATTTTTTACATATATTAAGGTTTGACATACTGCTCTATATGCATATGTTTTTAAACAATATTTTTAAACAGTACAATAGGTACAACAGTATGGCATATGCTTTTTATGATTTTCTTCCTATTTATCATGATTTTATTCCTATTTACTATGTATTTCCCATATTTATATAGTTTGTTATTCATACAGGTTTTCAAATGCTCGTACAATGTCTCCAGGATTTGTCAGCATGCAATTTTTTGTGGCATGGTCTTTTAAGACAAACTGAGGTTATTGATCAATTCATTAATTTATTAACTTATTATCTAATTAAATGCCAGCTAATTGAATGTATTTAGTATATAAGGGACTTGGTGTTGTGCTACCTTAGATTCTGATGAAGTCTCCGTGTTGGAGACGAAAGCGCTTAATCTAAGGTTTTGGATGGAGTATTTTCTTCAATAAACTGTTTTTGTTTGTTTACTTCTGGCTGCCGTTGATTCAATCAAAGAAGACGTCCTTTATTGTGTTCGGGATCGCTTGTTGCTGATTTCTGATACAACTATGTTATAATTATGTCTATTCGATAATAATAAAGCAGGCAGACAAAAAAATGTCATCAAAGGAAGAAATTATTACTTATAAAGATGTTTGAAGATGTGTAGAAAGAATTTAATGCATACAAAAGGAACATTCAGATATGTTGATATGTATCAAGTTAATGAAAACCAAATAGTTACTTGGTCATAAGCATAAGCAGAACAATAAGTGAGGACAAGAGGAAGGATCGCGTGTGATAAAAAGAGTAAGAAAGAAAGGTAAAGGAAAATTAAAAAATTGCAAAGTAGCAAAAATATTGTAATTAGGAGACTGATGGATATTAAAAGTCAATAGAGTAATGAGTATTGTACTATTTTGTAAGAAAAGATTATGCTTTGCTACGCAATGACAATTTATTTTGGTTATTAACTGGGTCTTGTAGTTTTGTATGAATTTTTTAGTGTTTGGATCAGGCCTTATTTCAATTGACAAAGAGTTCCAAACTTTGTTTAGTTCATTTCATGCATGATTGTTAGATTTAGAGGTACATTCCAGCTTTTTTTTAATACAATTAAAGTTTTCTAGGGGGTTTTAAGTGTTTTAACAACTCACTGCATTGCTGAATAGTCGTTTGGCTGGTGAATGATTTTATGTAAACTTTGGAATTGGCAGAGATTTAGGTTATTTGATAAGTCTCACTAGTTTAATTTGTTTAAGTGATATTTTTGTCTGAAATGTTAGCAGCAAACTTTGCAACTTTGTGATATGTATTCTCAAATGTATTCTTTTTAATTTTTTTTTGCAAGTTTCTTAGTATTTTTGAGGCACATAGCCTTGTATGACACAAAACTGTTTTGGTCATTTTCCATCTTGTATGATCAGTTGTATAAGACTTACATTTATATAAGCTACCTATTTGTATGTGATTTAAGTACATTGTAACTGACACGCTGATCAAAATTAAGTTAATAGGATCATGGGATCATAGGAGGTTACAAGACTAATGGCCCTGGGGCTCTTACAAGCCTAGCCAAGAGTTTACTTCCAAAAATAAACTTCAGTCAGCACCTGCCACCCCTGTCGACCCTTAGTAGCTTTATATGTATTATGCGCTCAATACCGATTGACATTAAATGTAAAACAATGATATTGTTGCATCTGAGCTGTAAAGATGCTGGGTATTTTTTTATTTAATTTTAACTGTGAATCAATTAGATCTTCTTCAGTGTTACACAATGCACAACCTGGGTCTAAGGAACTTCTATAAATGTAGGGAAGGGTGCTTGAATTCACCATCTTCAGATACTGCTGTTTGACTGCTGCAATTGCATTACTTTTGGTGGACTTTACTACAAATCTTGCCAATGTCTGTGATGTCTCTTTACAAGTAATAGTTAAACAGTTGTGATGCTTTCATTTTTTTCATGTAAAATTGAGTGATGCCTGCACTTTGCCATTTGTGTTTGTAGAGAAGGTATAGCAGTTGTTATTGGAAGGATCCTCATCTAATGTTATATGACCTCATAGCTACATTTCTCAGAGGATGTTAATAAATGTGAGAGCATTTTAATATTAGTAGTAGCACTATGAAAGTTGCATTTTAAACAAAAAACTGTGTTGAGCCAGTTTTATGTGCTTGACATAATAAAATGTTTATCCCATTAGAACAATTGTGGGTAATTGATTTTTTCATGGGTAATATTTGATTTTCCTTACTTTAAATGAGTGGTAAGCACATTTTGCAAATTTGTTGTTATAAGGCAAGGTTGTTTGCTACTATAGGAGACTCATTGACGTGTATGACAGTTTTGTTTTGCCCTCATGTCCTAAGTCATTTTTTAACAGACATATGAATATAGGAAGAAAAAAATGTTTTGGTAACATGTTCATTTCATGCACTTGATTCATTGTTAATCTGCTATATATTCCAGAGTTACACATTTCTTCATCCTTAATCGAGTTTGTTATTGCATTGTTTGGGGTGTGGGATTTACACTTATGTATTACTTGTCTGTATTAATATAGATCAGTTATATACATTTTTTGAGGAATGCCTACATAAAAGCCTATTTGTTTTCTTTCTAATCACAGTTTCTTTCCTTAATGCATATAGTTTGTTTGAATGCTTTTTTTAACTCCCGTATATGGATATACCCCAAAAAATAAATCTGGCCCACGTAAATACCTAAATTTTTTTTCTAAGTGTGTCTGTGACTGTATTCTAGTAGTATTGACATTGAAGCCAAAATGGAGGGTGGAGTTCTATACCTTCATGAATCATTCCACCATGTTTATTTGTTTATTATGTAATTCATCAATATGTGCCTTCATTAGCATATTCTGTCAGTTCCCCTTGTTTTGCAACAGGTACAATATGCAGTCCCGTTTAATGAATTCATATTAGCCTGCTCACTGTTGCTTGTCGCATACACTGTGTTATAGTGAAGTGTAGGAGATCGTACATTTGGGGTTTTATTTTCAAGCATTATTATAGTTATGAGAAAAATTGCTGAATACACTTCTAGTTCCTTTTAATAGAGAAGACTTAAGATATAGTTTAGTGTTATTGTTATAAAACATATAGAGAGTTATGTTGCATTTTATGAATTGTAGTTTACAAGTGTATATTGCAGTTATTAATTAAAACATGGTACACCTTTTTTCCGTTATGAATGCTAACCTTACAAAATTAGCAAATTGTGAACTGCAACTTTAGCTACATTTCTTATATTCCTTAATACAAAGAAATATGTATTGACCGTGTGTCAGAGTAAAAATAATGATTTTATTATATATAATACAAACACGTAAACACTATCATACTCAAAGGTATTTTATCAGACAATTTTTTTTAACAATGCAAAAATCCTTAAATAGAAAAAGTCAAATGACTCACAGTTAATTATTAAGATACAGCATTTTAGGAATCAATTTTAAAGAAACAGTTTAAGTCAGGATATTAAATAACATATCTAGCAATACAATCATATTCAGTTTTCACAGTGACATTTGTATATTTATTGCAGTGTTTTACTATTAAGAGACACACCATACTCTGTTTAAGGTACTCATTTTACACGATTAACACATTTTGAACTGCGCTCTATGTCTATTAAGGAGAATCTCTTAGATCAGCATGGCGTATTCAGCTCTGGATATGGGTAAAGGGATACTTGTGAGAAGTCTTTTAGGTTAGGAGTATGAAAAAATAGCTTTTATTTCTTGAACCACAACTTATTTTTTCAAATATTTATAAAATGAAAAGAAGCTTAAGAGAGAACCCGACCACATTATTTTTCTTTACAAGAGACACAACTGAAAGAACAAAATAAAGACAGTGTGATAAAATACAATTTTCAAAAAAGTTTAAATTGATAGCAGAGATAGAGAGGTTAAGAGAGGTATAGATATTTAAGGAAGAATTTAGGTATAGTCAGAGGTGAAGATGGATGTAGTAATGAAGAGAGGGGGTCATATGGTGAAAAGGGAAAAATGGATCCAAATGTGTACTAAGTAGAGATTGCCATGAATGTTTCAAGATTGTTTTAAACAAATGGGATAAGATTAAAACAAAAATTGAGGAAAAATGTACATCTAATTATTGGAAGGGAATTCATCCTAACCATAGATATATATCATTCTATGTGGGTAGTTTTAAAAACAAGAATGTCATAAAAAGGGTATTGAAATACTAAAAGAAGAGATTTTCAATGGCTAAGGGTATAACAGAAGGAAATGAATGGTTAGATCAATTTACATTTGGAGGAAATATCATCATGCAGGCGTATACATTAGGCACATTCTTTATGAAAGTTTCTTTAACTCACTCAAGCCAATAATGCATTTTAGTATACCTCCTGTTCACACTCAGAACTTTTTTGGGTCTGGCTTCTTTAACTAAGTGATTTACCAGCTAATAATAGGCAGTATTAGAAAAGGAAAGACGCTATTAATAAAATTAATGTAAGACTGTGAGTGTAGGATGTCTTGCAGTGGAAAAATTAATCTTTGTTTGCTGCTCATTGTTAATTTTTTTCATAGGTTTATAGGTTCATAGGTTCATAGGTAGGTACTAGTTTATCGGCCCTGGGGCCTATACAAGCCCAGCCAAATGGGAGACAGGCCAATTTACAGAAATTATGTTTTATATCAAACTATACTGGAAATATTGCTAGATGTTTGTAAGTAATTATGAAAATAAGCATATTTCCATATGCACTTAATACTTCAATAACCAAGTGAGTTACAAACTATTGTATGATATTAGGTGAAACCTTAGACGCTGTTTAAGAAAACTATCTTTGAGATTTGCACTGTAAGTTATACATCTTGAGAGATATCTAGTATTATTTGCATAGATAATTATACATTTAAATGGGTTCCCTTCAGAAGCTCAAAATACTGAAATCTCAAATTTCAGTATTTCGAGTCCAAGAAGCCGAATCCACAGAACAGCGAAAGTTCAGAAGTGCAAAATTCAAAACCTCGAATACTGGAGGTTTTGAATTTTGCACTTCTAAACTTCCGCTGCGGTCATGTCTTCAGATAAGTATGTGCGTGTTAAGGGGTTTGGGTAGGGGCTGTGATGTGTGTTAGTGTGTTTTGTTGCTGTGATGTGTGTGTGTGCGAGGAGAATGTAGCTTGTGTGGTGGTGTTTTGTGTGTGTTTGTATGTAGTGCGACCTTGGACTGAGAATATTTAAGTAGGGGGGTGTGGGGGGCTCTGACCCCCACATGGGTAGACAGATTTTGTGTGTTTGTGTGGAGAATGATGTGTGTATGTGTGTGTGTGTGTGTGTGTGGTAGTACCGCAAAATTCAAAACCTCAGGTATTCGAGGTTTTGAATTTCGCGGTGTTCAGGTTTTCGCTGTTGTGTGGATTCGGCTTCTTGGGCTCGAAATACTGAAATTCGAGATTTTAGTATTTCGAGCTTCTGATGTGAATCTATTTAAACATATGTTTTCATACTTGTGTAAATATTTCAATAGACATGCACTTACAGAGGAATTTCTTGTTGTCTTGTGAAAGCCTAAGTCTGATTAACCAGAATATTCCAACAATATATGTATAGGTTGTATAGTTATCAAGATATGAAATATAATTATAAAATATTACAGTATTCATGGAAAATACTATGATTGCACTGACTACTTCTCACTGATAACATTTGTATTCATACAGTTTTAATAGCTTTTATTGTTCATAAAATATTTACATTTGTTTATCTTATTTTTTTTATATTTATTTTTCAAAAAATGTTCTGGAATATAAGCTGTGTGTAGGCTGCTAGAGGTGTAACATTCCATACCAAATCGGTGTTGATTAGTTAAGAAGAGCAATCCTCAATGCTTTGATCAATTTCAATTATACTATTGCTTAGTTAGTGATGAATTTTAGTTATCAAATACATAATTACAATTGGAGGTGGGCTCATTACAATGGAAAAATGAGAAGGGAGGGGATGGCATAATGATTAAGATTTTTTGCCTTACAGATACAAGGCACAGGGTTTAATTCCAAGTTCGGATTATTTCAGATATCTAGGCTTAAAATTTTCCCTGGGTTACTAGCCTAGTAATCTCCTATGATAAAAACTGTTTTGAGAAATGCTTTCAAGCAAGCTATGGAAAAGGTAATTATTTTGAAAATGCAGATCTAATTCAGAGAGATGATACAACAGTAATGATGTGACAAAAAAAAAAAAAAAAAAAAAAAAAAAAAAAATTTGATATCATTTCCTTTGATTGAAATACTTTTCATCAGTCTGTTTACCTCTGTAATGAACCTGCAGTCTGTGTGTATGTATATTAAGCTTAGTTTGTTTACCTCTGTAATCTTCATGCAATCTATGTGTGTATATTAATCTTTGTGTTACATGTATTTAGGAGCTTTTAAGAGTATATTAAGCATAGTTTGTTTACCTCTGTAATCTACATGCAATCTGTGTGTATATTAATCTTTGTGTAATATGTATTTAGGAGCTTTTCTCCCCAGGACTCCATTGAAAATGGGTTCATTAGGCCCAATGGACTAACCTGGTTAAACAACTGCAAATAAATAAATAAATAAATAAATGGCTGGGGAAGGTAAAGCAGGAAGGTCAAAATAACATTAATTAAAAATTTGGAGTTTGAATTGGAAATGTTATTAGGAAATTTGGCTAACACTATGCAAGTAATGTATTAGCAAATTAACATTTTATCAAATTTCATATAGATGGTATGACACTAACAGAAGCAGAAGCAATTACTTTAGCTAAGGTTATTGCTTGATACTGGAAGAAAGAGATATCAAATATTTATCACGAGATATCATAAAAAGGTAGCCCGTAAATGGCTCATCTCCCAGGCCCCTGTTTAAACTTATCAAGTGTACCAGAACTTGTCAGAGATTTGGGAGGCTTAAAAAGGCCCTTGTGTCATTAGCCTAGTAAACACCTATGAGCCTTTGAAACTAAGAAAATAAATATACAAATACCATATATAAGGTCTACAAGTGGTAAAACTGTGCCTTCATTGAAAAAGGAATTAAACATGAATTAAAAAAATATGATAACATTTATAATAGTTCAGCTGCATATTCAAAAAATGCACCTAGAATTGTTTAGCTAGAATACATTATCTAAGTAAGACATTAGGGGCTGGATTCCATAAAGTTTGTGGAATCCTGTACGTTATGCTGAGAGCACAAAGCTCAGAATACCTCAGCACAGTATGGAGTACTGCATTTCCAATAGCTTACTATAGAAATGTGAGAGTAATCCATAATTATAAGAAATAGTTCTCCAATAATGTTGTACACCCTTCCAAACAAATGGAAAGATATCACAAATCAAGAATCCTGATAGTGGTTTAGAAAGATAACAAAATATGTACAGTAAGGTTATGGACAACTGACAATTATAGAATGTTACTGGCTCTGTAGTGATAGCCAATGGAAAAAAAAACACAAATACATAAAAAATGCCAAGTATCCAAAGTAATCCGCATGGTAAACGTAACATAAATTTGTAGGAGTATACACAGAAAGATATTAGACAATCATGGACATGTCTGTATGCCATCCACTAACTTATAATACATGCTTCAAAGTTGCAAGACTATTTAAAATGCATATATATTCACATCACTCATTATATTAAAATCAGAGACAACTGCTGATATCAATGTAATACATATTTAAAAAAAATATTGGCTTAAATTTACAGACTCTGATGAAATCCATAAATTTCCTAATAAAAAGCATTAACAGTGAAGAGCATTCACTGCCATAGCACCATAGCTAACAGTTGCTAACAATGGGTTCATGGGAAGCACAAGTAATGCCCACATCCAAGATGAGTAGGACATAAAAAAGAAGATGTGGGGTACGGTTGAAGAAAAGGGGCAAACAAGAGGAAAGTTGGGAGAGAGGGGGTGAAGGGAAGCATAGCAGGTATACCCATAGAACAAATAGCACAAAACTAGACAGACAAAGATTGGAAAAATGAACAGTACGGACAGGTGAGTTACACAGACTGTACAACATGGGCAATGGAAAGTTATCAAACAGGGTAGAGATGCATACCAGCCATGGTGAAATGCAGAAAAACATATTTACCTATGTGCTATCACTTTAGCACATGCTGCAAATTGTGTGAAAGTCACACCTGGATGTGTATGACCAGTGGTAAATGTGTGTTCCGGGGTAATAAAGCAGGATCACACTACACATTGGATAAATATACATATAACCAATTAGTCTATCAGCACTGCAAGTGTTATCCAAGCTACGTCACAGATGAAAAAATGCAAGTCAAGCAATGACACATATCTCCAGAGGACATAAACAAACCTACGACCATGCACATGAAAGGCAAACAACCAAGCACAATGGGAAATAAAAGTAAAGCAGAAGATCAGCCAAGGCTGCTGCATACAAAACTAGGTGTACACAACCATATGTGTGTGTTGCACACATACTGTATGCCATGTCAAAGGCAACACACAGGTGTGCATATGTATCTATGTGTGTCAGTGGCATAAATGGAATGTACATGAAATCAAAGTCAATACACATACATAGTATACATACACCAAAGACATGTAATCCGACATTAAAAATATAACAGGACAAAATAATTAATATAGCAGGCATGGGTAACAGAACCATAGAGCGAGGGGAGCCCCCCCCTCCACTTTTGCAGATCAACCATACCTCACAAATTACTTCTTTATTTTTGAATTATTTTCATGCTTTAGCCTACGTCATTGCATGCACGATGACATCAGCTCGTCAGGGCTACCAGCCTGTCAGAGTTGAGCTCGCAGCGCACATATTTCTGGCTGTGCTTTTGTGAGTGGGGAACGGATGATTTATTTTCAGAAGCTGCCTGGGTAAAATTCATATCACTGAGAAGCTAGCTATTTTCAGAGTGAGTAAGCTCTGGTGTGTGTGTGTGTGTGTGTGTGTGTGTGTGTGTGTGTGTGTGTGTCCAATGGGATACATCTGATGGCTAGAGGCACTCAGACTCAAACCCTGTACCTTGGGTACAGGTAACTAAAGTCCCTAGCCACCATCACTTGTGAATTTATGTCTCACATTTTTGGTCTGTTCCTTTAGTTTTCAGGAGTGGTAAAACAAAACCTTTTATTCTAGCAATTTCCTAATGTTATAAAATCAGTATTTGATATGTGTCCCCATTTTGGGGCTGTATTCCCCCATTATTGGCTTTGTTCTGTATTTTTTGTGCTAAGAAGTTGAGAGCTATGGTGAGAAGTGAGAACTGAATTCACTAAATGATATGCCAGCCATTTAAGTTTGTCTTCCTGTCTTTCAAGAAACTGCTGGTTTAGCTTAGTGGTATTTTCCTCTGACTGTAATGGATAGGGTTCTGGGTTCAAGACTTGACAGTGAAATGCATGGTGGTAACACAACATTTTATTCAATCAACTTTCCAAAATGATACAAGCAATGTTTAAAATGTGTCCCTGTTTTTTGGCCTTTTGCCCCCCCCCCCCAATTGAAAATAAGTTCAAGAAGCTGTGCAACATGCCTACGGCTTACACTACTTTGATTCTGTATGTATATATTGTATATAGAAGTAGACTGTTATCATAGAAATGTTCTGAAGAGGACATTTTTGTCATTATTGGTGCATGCATTTTGCTTCATTGCCTACTGGATAAATGTTCAAACAATAAATTTAAAATGCAGTTGTGTGTGGAAGTAGACCTTTATGATGGAAATGTTCTGAATAGGGCAGTTTTGTCATTATTGGTTAATGCATTTTTGTTTCATTGCCTACTGGAAAAATGTTTACACAATAAATTTAAAATGCACTCTAACTTAAGTCTAGCAAGTGTGCTGTATTATACAAGGAATATAATTTAATAGTCAAGAAGGTGCATCAAAGAACGAATGTATGTTGTTTTGTGTGCAAGGGGCCTCTGATTTGAAAACAGCCCAAAGGTAATCTTTATCCACCACTGGCCAGATACATTTTCTCTGGATGTGGTGTGGCTTTCAATGTTGTTTCAATGAATGTGAGTTTGAAGGGCAGAGAAGTTTTAATGCCAAGTCTATTTTCATTGCGAGACAGTATTGCTTTATTTAGCAGATATCTATTAGTGTTTGCGCATTGTGCTATAAAATGTAGAAGAATAAAATCCAAATAATCATTGTAGAAGTAAAGCAGTATGCACACATTAGTGTTTATGGTAAATGGGGTGAAATAGCCAGGTAACTGGACATTGGAATGGCTGCAGGTGGACTCTGGTGCTATATTTTGGTTCTGTTCTTCAGTTTGCGTTTGAAAGTAGGTATCCCACAATTCCACTGGAGTGGGCGGGGTTGTGTAATTATGTATGCTCATTTTACATTAATCAGCGTACAGATTTGTACCTATTTTTCATGGGCCTTGTCCAGATTTTTGATGTTTCCAGGTTGAGAGGTATGAGATCATCTCATTTAAAAAAAAAAAAATCCATGGCTCAAAAGACAGATGCAGCTGAATGATTAAGCTGCATCTATTCTAGCATGTCTTTTTTTTTCAATTTCCCAACCCGAATCACTACCGGCAGCCTAAAAGACGAACAGGTGGTAAACTATAGCTATAGGTGCCAGAACCACAGGGCGAGGGGGAGGAGGACTCATGCGCACATCGCACACTAATTTAAACACAAAAGTGCGCAGAAAGTACTTCTTGCTGATAAGGCTCCCAAGTGTTATCTCCATGGATAACTGCTTACTTCTAAGGCTCCAGTTCTGGAGTAAGTCAGTGATATTTCATTCTCTTATGCTTATGCAGTAAGTGATGTCCGTTTATTTTATGCAGTAGCTCCGAAGTGATAGTGATGGCCGTTTAGTGCTAGCTCCATTTATTTTATGCAATAGCTCCGAAGTGATATTTCTGGCTCAGTTTATTTTATGCAGTAGTTCTGAAGTGATAACAATGGCCGTTTATTGCTAGCTCCATTTATTTTATGCAGTAGTTCTGAAGTGGTATTTCTGGCTCTGTTTATTTTATGCCGTAGCTTCAAAGTGGGTACCACTTGAGATTGCATTTTATTCCAAGATGTTGATGACTGTTTCTAGAGGTCATTTGCACATAATTACAAGTGTAATGTTTTGACCAAGGATGTATTCAAGTTGTTTAATGTCTGGAATAATTTACATGTTAGAGTTTGTAGGTACAGTGCTATTGGATTTATATCAAAAAGGGCCATAACTCCAAAGTGATAGCTGTTTAGTGCTAATTCCATTTATTTTATGCAGTAGCTCCAAAGTGATATTTTGTGCGTGTGTAATTGGGCTCAAACCCTGTACCTTAAGTAGAGGGTCCTGCATTTTCTACCCACACCACCACATGTGATTCAGGGAGCTTGGCTCATACTTTTGGTCTGTTCCTCTTAAGATCTGTGGCTTTCTGGCAAAACGTAATGAAAGCCCTTTAAGTTTCAGCCTTACCATCTTTTTATTTGGAAACACACAGTAACAAAAACACTATTTTAGCAGCTTTCTAAGATTATATAAGCAATATTTAAATGTGTCCCTGGTTTTAACCCTTTGCCCCCCCAAATAAAATGTGTCTTTTTCCAGATTTCTTCCGCTGTGAAATTGAGAGGTTTAGTTCTGTCAAGTGGATGGTGCAGTGGTAGTGTTGCTGCCTCACAGCACGAGGTTATATGGTTTGATTCTTGGCTGGGGTGCCTTCTGTGTGAAGTCTGTATTTCCTCCCTATATTTGGATGGGTTCCTTCTAGGTACTCTGGTTTCCTCCTATGTTACAAAGACATGCATCTGGAGCATTTCTCCCTGGGCCGCTGCTGAAAATTGGCTTTCTTCCAAGTCTGACTTTCCTGGTTAAAAAAATGTTAAATAAATACATTTTTTTACAAGGAGCTGAGAGCTTCAGGGGAAGAGAAGTTTAGCGCTGCATATTCTAAGACTGTTTGCATTGTTGGCACAACAGGTAGTAGCTTACTTTTGATGCAGAAGGCTGTGGGTTCTACTCCCACAGTATGCAGATCGCTGATACTGTACTATGTTGTATTATAAAGGGAGTGGATGCTACAGTCTTGTGAATGTCCTCCTTTGGAGGAGTTACCTAGTAACTATGAACCTGTTATCAGTTTGCCATCCATTCCCTGTTATAATATTATTAGCTTATCATTTTTTAATATAACATAGGCAATTTATTCTTCAAGGGCAACAGCCAATTTATTTTTAGATGAACAATGAAATATAGAGTTGTTTCCTAGCAGCAACCTCTTCATTAGTTAGAGATCCCTTAAATGTGGAATTATTTAGATGACTTACTTCTGCAGACATTTTGCATATTTACTGATATTGGTGGATTATGAGAAGTTTGAGTGGCCTTTTATGGTTTAAATTTTTTAAAATGGGTAGTTTTGTTTTGTCATTATTGGTTCATACATTTTGTTTCATTGCTTACTGGAAGACTGTTCAAAACACCAGATTTAAAACACATTCTAACAACTGGTGCTGTATTATACAAGGAATATAATTTAATACAATCAGGAAGGTGAATCAAGGAATGCATACATGTATGCATGGCCCTAAAAATTTGTTTGAAAACAGCCCAGAGGAAAGTGCGAAATGCTCAAAATCATGGGCAAATTTTAAGCTTTACTCTTGTTACCAAAGCAATGGATGAAGGTAACACAGTTCACACCACATTACCCTGACCTGGCCACACCTTTTGACCCAACCCCCTACTCAGGTGTAGTACAAAAGATGAATAATGTAGCAGCAAACACTTACATCACCAGCTGCATTGCCAACTTGGCTCACAGGATGCAGGAGATCAAAACAGGGGAAGAGACCAGTCACCAATGGAGTCTCCCAGGGTTCGCATGCTGAGACTTTTTCTGTTTGGCATATACATCTCAAAAGTAAAAGGAAATACCAAAGAGCTTTGGTCAGCTAAGTCTGAGATGACTGCAAGCTAGGAGAAGTTATTGAATCCCCAAATGACTTAACTATCATGCAAGGAATGTTTGTCCCAAATAATAACTGGTGTCAAAATCATGACAATGCCCTCTGAGAACTAATCCAATTGTTTGGCATTTGAGAATTTGTGTGTAGAGTGACCTAACTTTTGCCCAACATGTGGCCAGAGTCATAAGAAAGCCTTTCTATATTGCACAGCTTATAAACAAATTGATTGTGACTAGATCTAGAGATGTTGTTGTCCCCCTTTACAAAGCTCTCATTATGTCAATCATTTTGTATAATGCCCACTTTGGCATGTATCTGTCCAGCCCAATGCAACAATTGGAATACCTTCAGAGATACCTTACTAAAAGGATACAAGTCCTAAACAATAGGTCTTGCATGGACCACCTCAAAGATTTATTACTATACACAGTATCCTACAGAGTGCTTAGACATGACATGTCTGGCATACAGAGCAACCTCTGACATAATACAGATGGACCTACTGAACATCAGTAAGTCAGATGGCATCAGAAATACTCAGTCCAGGTATCGAAACTGAATGTTGTGGAGATATATATATATATATATATATATATATATATATATATATCACAGAGGCTGCCACTGTTCCAGAACCAACTATCCATAAAAATAAAGCAAAGCTCATCCATCCATATTCAAATGCAACTTGGATCTAAGGATGGGTAATAGAAAATGTACTCCAGAATTTCCCCTCATGCCACTAATGGATAGAGGCAGTTCCTAAATGCTGCAATGCTGCATCCCTTACACGGCCCCCTTAAATTATCTATGGTATGATCACAGTTGTTCTCACTAGGGCTAATATACGATTATTAGCCATGGGATAGCGAAGACCAATCAGAAAATGTTAATTCATACACCAAAAGGGAATTGGCTAAGCTTAAAATGTCCTCCAAGTGAATGTATGTTATGACAGCAAATAGTTATAAAAAAATTACCCTGTTTAGTTCACAAAGTGCCCCTGTCACCCTCCACTCCCCCCCCCCAGTCTTTAACAGCTTCCTGCGCCTATGATAGCAGGTTGTGCACATGGATGGAAAAAACTACATTGGGTAACACACAAGTAGAAAGAGAACAAAGACATATTACAAGTGTTAGCCAGCAACTTGTGCGCACTTCCCACACTGTAAAATGCCCACAAATTTGGCACATGCCAACCGTCTCAAAGTAATAAATGACTATGGACAGACATTTTGACAAAGGCAAACATATCTTCAATAAATACTAGGGACATATTAAAGTGACTGGGAAGTGGACAACCTGGAACTACATCATGATAAAGCAGGACACAGTAACTTGACACAATGCAAATGTATGTGCAAAGCACACAGGGTATTTTAGAAGACACAGAAACATGCATTTAATCAAATGGAAAATGTATGTCAAATGGACAGATGGAATGCTAATGTCCACAGAACTGGGCATGTATAAAGCACACATACACAGTAATGTGTAATCATGTCACATCAACATGCATAGGTAAGTGAGTTAAAAATTTTAATCACATACACATAAACTGTTATGCAAATGCCAAATAAAGAAATGTGTATGTTGCCACACACTGCTCATTATGGAGCAGAGGATCCCCCTGTGAGCATCGTTACAGCCCATCAGCAGTACATCACTGAATGCTCACTTGTCAAAGGTACATTTCTGTGTCAGTATGTATCTGAATATGTGCACACATATGAGTATTAATGGAAGTTGTACACCAATGTCAATACATCATGGGTGTGGAAATGCTACATACAAAAAACATGTCGTAATATATTGTAAAAGAATGTGTAATCTCTAAAGTTATGTACAGATTAATGTTAAATTTCTGTTTGATGCAGTCAGATAAGGAGGACTGCATACAGACAGGATATACCTGTATATGATACCACATGACATCAGTATTGCCAAATCATGGCACAAAACTACATTGTGAGAGTGGGACATCATGACAATTGTCATCCAAAACCATGTGGAATGATATATCTGTTTGTCGCATATACCTGATATGGCAAAACAGATATCCAAAGCATATGACACTGTTAGTGTTGGCCTATGTACAATGTAGGTTGTCTGTCACTCATCCCAGTAAGGCATGTTTACAGGCTGCCTGTTCCAGAACTATCAACAGGTTAACAGCCACAATGCGTGGATAGTTGAATGAGTGTGGATAGTGTAATGTGGTACTGTGTCTCATGTACACACTGAAACCAAAGTAAATGTCACATGATAATAACACATAAGCATGGCGGATACATGGTATACACACACAAGAGTGCACATACAGTCCAATCAGTTAAATGCCAATCTCCATGTTGACAGCAGAACACAAGTGGGGTACACAGACAATACCTACTGACCACAGAGACCAGGTTAATGTGGATCAGACTGCTGAATGATCTCATGAGCTATCATTCTAAATTAATTCTGCATAGTCCATGCTATCTCATTAAAGTAGATCTCCATCATATCCCTCATCTGCGTTTCGAACACACTGGTCATGATCTCCCTGATCTCCTGTTGATAATCTTCTCTATGATGGCCATGGCAACATCTCCTCCGGATGCAGGCAGGATGTCTTGAACAGGGTCTGGCCCAGGATCCTCCTTGCTGTCATCTTTGTCACCATCTTCTTCGAATGATTCGGCAGTGGTCTCACACATGCACGTCATCATCTTTGGATTGATGAACTTCTTCAGCTACCATGCTCTGTAAAGATTAATTGCAAAACACAACAGAAGACAAAACAAAATTTGTATCACACAGAACACTACCATGAAAATTAGAGCACTACACAATATTCTTATGATGAAAAGACTGAGACACAGCCATTATGGACATTGTTACCCATGGCCCTGTATGTCATACTCCTAAAAACGACAACAGCATTCTTTCCTGATCGGTTCTATATGCTTTGACACACATATGTCATTATTTATTTATTTATTTATTTATTTTACATTTGTTGACCGGGATAGTCCGATTGGATATATGTCCATTTTCAGCGGAGGCCTGGGGAGAAAAGCTCCAAGATAACAATACACATTGAACATTTAGTAAATGCTAGTTTCAAGCAGATTACGGTCATAAGCAATACCAGCATTTAGTACATATAGTACTTATTATAAAACACTTTACAAAACATAACATTATTTTCATAGTTAAACATACATAACTTTACATTCAGGTTTAAGACACACTGAGCAGCTGTTATACAACTGACCCTTCCTGAAATGGAGTGGTAGAAAAAAGTTAGAAGTAGTTGAAGGTAATCACCTAAGAAATAGAGAGGTCACTAGTCAGGGTTAGTGCAAGGACATAACCAATGAGTTTTGAAGTATTTCTTGAGTTTGTTTTTGAATTGAGTTAGTGAGGGTTCTAGGGTCAAGTCATCTGGGAGTCTGTTCCATATTTTTCCAACAGAGTTGGCAAACAGAGAGTCCCCAGCTGAGTAGTTGGATTTGTATGTTTGAACTAGGAGTATAGTGGATGATCACAGTGGACGGGTGCTGGTGTAGGGGCTGATAATATTTTTTAGTGCAGGTGTATTTTCTGGTTGGTAAAGGACTTTATGTGCCACTATTAGCTGGTTGAACTGCAGTAGGCTTGGCAGTTCAAGCCATCCTAGGCAATTTAGGTTGCAACAGTGGTGTGTCCGGTAGGCTGTGCCAGTAGCAAATCTGGTAATGTGGTTATAGCAGGATGACAGTTTATTAAGATCTGTTTTGTTTAAGTTGGAGAATAGAGGTGAGGCATAGAGAAGAGCTGATAGCAGATGGGAATGGGCAATTGCAGTTCTAGCAAGTGGGGTAAGGAAAGGTTTGATTCTGTAAAGAGAGCCAAGTTTTTATTAATGGTTTTGATAGTTTGATTGATATGCGCATCAAACTTCAGGTTATTATCAACTATGGCACTCAGTAGTTCAGTTTGGACTTCTGGGGAGGTGATAGTGCCATTGTTAGCAGTTATGTTGAAGGCTGGCAGGGGGGATCCTACATGTGGGAGAGAAGAGGAGCAACTTAGTTTCGTTGGGGTTTAGGATTAGATGTTGATTGGAGAGCCATTTTTCCACTGTATTAAAGGTAATTTGGGTTAATTTGAATAAAGTAGCTGGTGAGATGTCAGAACAAATCAAGGTGGAGTCATCCGCATATTGAATGCAGGTAGCATCTGGGATGACTGAATGAAGGTCGTTGATAAAGATGGAGAAAAGAAGGGGTTTTAGGATCAAGCCCTGGGGGACTCCTACTCCTAATGTGATGGGTAGGTGAGATGATAGCTTGTCCTGGCATAGGACTGCCTGTTGCCTGCCCTGCAGGTAGGATTAAAACCATTGAAGTGCATGGTTGTTTAAGGAGAAGGCCTTCAAGGTATTTATAAGCATTTTGTGGTCAACCATGTCAAAAGCCTTGGATATATCTAGAAAGAGTGCTGAGGATAGTTTGTTACTATTGCGATTGTGGTTAATGACGTTAGAGAAAGAGAGGAGGGCAGAAGTAGTACTGTGGTGTGGCTTAAAGCCATTCTGAAAGTTGGACAACAGCTTGTTCTGTGTGAGGTAGTGCATGAGCTGTATGTGTACACACTTCTCCATAATTTTAGCAAGAGGTGACAGAATAGCTATGGGTCTAAAGTTTGACAGTTCAGTGGAACTACCTCCTTTATGGAGAGGTATGATATGTGAAATTTTCCATATAGTGGGTACAGTAGCTTCAGATATAGCTCTGTTGATCAAGATAGAGATGGGGTAGGCCATGGTGTCAGCAGCCTTTTGCAGATAGTCTGCTGGGAGGAGGTCAGCAGCCAGGGTGGTGTGTCTTAGATTCTTAAGTAGGGCATGAATAAGTTGAGTAGGAACAGGTTGGAAGGTAAAGTATGTTTGGCTACTGGGTGTGGCTACATTAGAATTAGAGCCATTGGGAGAGAGTTGGCTGGCTAGAGACTGGATATTCTCTGTGAAGAAGCTGTTGAAATTATTAGCAATGTCTACTGGGGATTTTTGTTGGGAAGCTGAGGGGGGTGGAGTGGCGGTTTGGTCTGGGTGGAGTAGTTTGTTTATTCCTGCCCAGAACTTTTGAGGTTTGTTTTGGTGTTTTTGCAGTAGATGGTAGTCGTGGTTCTTCTTGTCTAAGGTTATGTTTTTTTTGGTGTCATTCCTTAGCTGTCTGAATCTTAGTTGATCAAGTGGGGCTTTTGTTTTTCGGTAGGGGGCCCATGCTTTGTTTCTGAGTGAAATTTTGGTTTTCATATCTTTAGAAAGCCATGGTACAATATTATATTGGAGTAGTTTGTTTATTCCTGCCGAGAACTTTTGAGGTTTGTTTTGGTGTTTCTGCAGTAGATGGTAGTAGTGGTTCTTTTTGTCTAAGGTTATGGATTTTTTGGTGTCATTCCTTAGCTGTCTGAATCTTAGTTGATCAAGTGCGGCTTTTGTTTTTCAGTAGGTCGCCCATGCTTTGTTTCTGAGTGAAATTTTGGTTTTGGTATCTTTAGAAAGCCATGGTACAATATTAACTTTGGTTCTAATAGAGCGGCTGGGAGCATGGGAGTTAAGAATAGCAAGGAATTTGGTGTTAAAGTATGCTACTGCTTCATCTAGGGGGAGACTTTTTAGTACTGACCGGTTGCATGCCTTAAGTTCATTTTGAAACTTGGTGAGAATAAAATTCTTGTTGTTTCTTAATGTTCTATAGGTGGGTTGGTAGGAGCAGTTTACTTTGAGCTTGATTACATAGGTGAGACAGTGGTCACTTAGGTCATCGTGCAAAGTGTCTGATTTATAAGATTGTAGATGGGTATTGACGAGTATCCAGTCTAGGGTACTTTCCTTGTTATTGGGTTTTCTTGTCCTGATTTGAGTAAATTCATAGAGGTTTATGTGGGTTGTGGGGGTTTCACAAGAACAAGTGTTCTGGTCAATGTTGAAATTCCCAAGAACAATTGTTTCTTGGGGGTGGTTATTGGATAACCAATATAATAAGTCTTCTAAGGTTTCTATGTTCCTCCCTGGGGGAATGTAGACACAAACAATGTTTACATTTTTGTTTTTATTAATTTGTAGTTTTGAGATAAGAATTTCAGCATTATTGAACCGGGGTGGTTGTTGGGTGTCGATGCTGACAGATAGGGTAGACTTGTAAAGTATGGCTACACCACCACCCTTTCTGGTGGTATGGTCCAGTCGAAACATACTATACCCTGGTGGCAGAATCTCATGGTCCTTGGTGGCAGGCTTCAGCCGCGTTTCTGTTAGGCATAATATATCTGAGGAATGAACAGCTAAGATGGCATGCAAGTGCTGAGTTTTGTTATTTATGCTCATAATGTTTAGATGGCAGGCCAGCAGTGAGCTAGGAGGTCTATTTGTCGGAGCTATGGTGGTAGGGGATATAGTAGGGGGATTAGGGCCAACAGGTGGGGATGGACCAGGGTTTGGGTGGATGTCGCCATCCTTTGTAAGGTTGTAGTGTATCCTGAGTATGAGTTTTAAGATTTTGAATAAAGTTTTGTAATAGTGTCTAGTTTTATGGCTAATGTAACTAGGTCTAGTAAGATGGTAGTATTTAGGGGTTAAGGAGGTAAGCATGAGGGGAGTGAGTAAGGGTGCATTATTATCTGTCAATTAAGATTTACATTAATTAACATTTACATTAACATTGTGAAAATGTATAAATGCTCAACGAACATATTTTTTTGTCTGCATTCAGTGATGTATATGACCAACACAACATGTCGTTGTGTAACTGAGGAGAAAGATATCGGACATTACTGCGGACAACAGGCACAACATATGACAACCCTCTGAGACAGGTTGCATGATATTTGGCTGAACACACATCAATATAATGCATGCAACACTAAAAACAATGTGATATGTTTAATCAAAACAACTGTACACATATCAGACTGTATCTGTTAATATTAGTATTGCATGTGTACAAATGTCAAAGTAAAAGTCAAAGTAAACTTTATTGTCATTCAGAATCAAGTGTAAAAACTGTATGAAATTCCATATCTCTGGAGTAAAATGTGCAGCTATGACATTGCCTTAATATGACAAGACATTAATACATATATAACTACTTACTATATACCATAATATTCTAGATAGATAATCCTAATATTGCACATAAATTAAACTCACAAACATTTATTATACAGTGATCTCTTTGCTTGCTTGAGTATTGTACAGCACTGAGGTAAGACATCGCATTAAAGACTTACATATTCCAGAATAAGACATTCATGAGTATACATTGTGAATGAGTTACAGACAACATTAGATACTGCACTACAATGAAACATTTCTCTGGCCTTACTATTACCCCCTAATGACCAATTAATTGGCTCAACTTAATGAGTATTGCACTATTATTGGATTGAGACAGGCAGTCAAGTTATTGCACAATTTGACATGGTCTTCCACATTGAACTGATGGCCAAGATGGTCAGTATGGAGTGTGATTGTTGCCAGAGTTCAACAGTCTGATGGCCTGAGGGAAAAAGCTCTTTCTGAATCTTGTAGTTCTGAATCTTATGCTATGGACTAGCTTGCAGGATGATAGGTACATGAACAGTCTGTGAGCAGGGTGGGTCCAGTACTTAATTATTCCTTTGGCCCTGCCTAGACATCTGGACATGTGCAGGTCATGAATAGATGGTAGAGCGGTCTTGATGATGCTTTCTGATCTCTTCACCACTGTCTGGAGAGCCTTGCACTCAGAGATAGAGCAGCTTCTGTAACATACTGTGAGGATGTTTGTCAGAATGCTTTCTACCCTACCCCTATAGATGGTTGTGAGAACTGTTAATGGTATGTTTGCTCTCCTTAACCTTCTCAAAAAGTGTAGCCTCTGATGTGCCTTCCTGACAATGGCATTTGTACTGGTAGACCAGGACAAGTCCTCATCAATATGCACCCCCAGAAATTTCATGCTACTCACGCTCCCTACTGTTTCTCCTTTAATGGTTAGATGAGGATATTCCTTGTGATTTTTTTCCTGCAGTCCACAATTATTTCCTTTGTCTTGTTCACGTTTAGTGCTAAGTTGTTACTGTCACACCAGGTAATCAGTTGTTCTACCTCAGCCCTGAACACTGCCTCATCATTGTTGCTGATGAGGCCCACCACATTTGTATTATCAGCAAACTTGATGATGAGGTTAGTGTTGTTCCTCGCTGTGCAGTCATGTGTTAGCAAGGGGAACAGCAAGGGACTCAGTACAGAGCCTTGGGAAACTCCAGTATTCAGAGTGATGCCATCCGAAGAGTTATTTCCTATGCACACTTTCTGAGGTCTGTCAGTGAGAAAGTCCAGAATCTAATTACAAAGTGATATGTCGATGCCTAGTTGAAGTAGCTTCCTTATCAGCTGTATAAGGATGACTGCATTAAAAGCAGAGCTGAAGTCAATGAATAATAACCTCATGTAGCTGTTTTTACTTTCTAGATGGTCCAGTGATAAGTGAAGTGCCAATGTTATGGTATCCACTGAGGAGTGGTTTGCTCGGTAAGCAAACTGCAGTGGGTCAAGATCCATAGGTAGGTTAGATATTGTTGCTTCTTTGACCAGCCTCTCAAAGCTTTTCATCACAGTGGAGGTTAGGGCTACAGGGCAGTAGTAGCTGAGGCACAATTGTGGTAACTTATTTGATAGTGATATTACTGTCATGTTTTTGAAGTATTTGAGAACTATTTCCTGACTCAGAGAGATATTAAAGATATTTGTGAGGACATCTGTTAGTTAAATTGCAGTCTCTGAGTACTTGCCCAAGGATGTTGCCAGGTCTGGCTGCTTTTCTCGCATTTACCTTCCGCAATTTTCTGTGGACATCAGCTCCATTGAGCATAAGTGCCTCTTCATTTTGACCAGTAGGCATTTCCATCTCTGTTGATTTGTTCCCTTCTTCGAATCTGCTGAAGTAGACATGTTAAGGAATTCCTTATTGTCCTCACAATGTGAAGATAAGGGCCTGTAGTCTGTTATTTGCTGGATACCTTGCCATAGATGCCTGGAGGAAGTAGCTCTAGGGGTCTTCCTAACATAGGTACATTGTGTGTTTCTCACGCCTTAGTTCAGATTTGCTGTAGCTGTTCTGAGGGCACCCCTGTCTCCAGGCTTAAAGGCTGAATTCCTTGCTTTTAGGAGCTAATACAACTTGCTAGTCAACCAGAGTTTCTGGTTGGCATGTGTGATGATGCTTTTGGTGATTGTTACATCATCCACACATTTTGAGATGCAGCCCATCACCACATCAGTGTACTCCTCTACGTAGATACACTGATTCACAGTAGTTGCCTCTTTAAATATGCTCCAGTCTGTACTATCAAAACAGTCTTGGAGTGCCGAGACTGTATCCTCTGGCCATATCCTTACTTGTTTCACTGTTGGTCTTCCCTGATTAGCATCAGTTTATATGTTGGTAGTAACGTGATGGAGAGATGGTCAGAGTTGCCAGGTGTGGGTGAGGCATTGCCTTATATGTTAGCTTAACATTGCTGTAGATCTTATCCAGTATGTTCTCTCCCTGGTTGCAAAGTCTACATGCTGGAAGAAGTGAGGAGGAACTGTTTTCAGTTTGGCTTGGTTGAAATCCCCTGCTGCTGTATGAACACATTGAGAGTTTCGGTTTAGCAGCTCATTTATAGCTTGATATAATGTGTTCAGTGCCTCATTTTTATTAGCACTGGGGGGAATGTAGATGGCTGTTATGTTGATACTGCTGTGCCCTCTTGGTAGATAAAAAGGACTACATTTCAGTGACATGAGCTCTATATTTTCAGAGCAGTGAGAGACTGTCTCACAGCTTGTACACCAGCTGTTGTTGATATATATGCAGACTCCTACCCCTCTAGATTTCCCACTGAGAGACTGTATTTTGTCTGCCCTTAAAAGTGACATCCCCTCCACATGAACTGCACTGTCATTAATGTTACAATTCTGCCAAGCTTCATTAAAAATAAGTACACAACAGCTCCTCACCTTGTTCTGAGTAGTTATTATGCATTTTCTTCAGAAAAAAAACAGGAATCAGAAGGCTTACAAAAAGATATTTTAGAGCATGCTTGCTGATTATGACCTGTTGGTATCCACTCAAGTGTCAGTCAACCTAGGTTATAGTAGTATTTTTCATAAACAACCAAGGGATAGAGACCAAAACAATACCAATGTTGACCTGCAAGGTGTGCTCATTATGAACTGCCTTTATCAAATAAGTATGTGCAAGTTTCAGTCACTCTAACAGTGTTTTTACAAACACACCTGGTGTGTTAAGCACATGTAATGCTAATGCTGAACTGAAGGCCATGCTACACAGTCTACAAACAGCTGTATTACTATCACTGCAGACTCCCATTCACTCGGTGAATAGGCAAACTATGCACAACAGATCAAACACACAAGTATACCAACCAATACATCATAAGTAATAATCATAACACTTACACTTATGTAAAGCACCTTATCACCTGTGTGTCAGATACATACAACAAACTGTAATTTAGGTTGTGGATATATTGTTAAAAAGTGTGTGCTGACAAAATGGAACAAATACAACTATAAGTTTTATTCACAGCTGCAATGATAGCTACCATTTGCTGATTTCACTTACCTTACTGATGCATGATTGGTAGGCATATATTCTAATCAATAAACATGTAATTATGAGAGATACAGGCCTGAAAGAGTGGAATATGTATCTCTGCTCATAATACATGAGAAATATTCAGCATACCTGTCTACCTCCACTCCTTTGCATCTGCTCGATGCACATCGCTCTGCTCCAAGTGCAATTCTCGTTGTCTGAAATTTAAAAAAAAAATGAAAAGTGATTCCTCAAATAACATGGATAAGTATTTCACAAGAAACTTTGTAGACTGAAGAACTTCAGTTTAGTACAATAATCAGTTGACATTGCATCATTCGGGTGTTACCATCTTTAGGCACAGATCGAAGACCATATGAAATTCAAACCTGCAGATGCAACCTACATCCAAACTCTAACTTTGAACCTATTGGCCTACCTAACATATCTTAACTGTAAAATGATGTTTTCCAGGCAGTAAAGAGTTAATGCTATGACATCATCCTGATGGGGGATGGTCTACTAAGAATGATCTTGGTTTAGGATTGCAAACTATGAACATGTGCTGCTCATGTAGCTAAACTGTTTTCAAATTACATGTCAGCACTGTGTTCTGAAAAAATAAAATAACAGTAATTGAGATAATCCATTCCTCAGACAGTGTGACAGTGTCATGTTACATCCAGCTTGTGTGAACAGAACCATGCATGTTGCTGTGCATTATGAACACAGAAAGGTATGTGTGAGGACCATTATTCCTTGAAATTGCACTTCACTAGTTAAATACACACATCTTCCCTGACCTTCACTGCAACTGTTAGTGGGTTTATCACTGTCCCTCAAAATCCGAGGCTGTGTCTGTTCTGTAATTGACTTCAGTATTGCATGACAAAACAGTCTTCATAAAGTTTTAAACAGAATGCAATATTAACCTAATAAATTCTTCAGACATACAAAAGGATTTATCAAGATGTACTGGCCCCACATTTAAATGGTTGATGTTAATGGAATGCTACAGATTATGGATATATCAGCAGGAATTTGTTGAATAACTGAGTTATTCACAACAATGCTCAAATTATACATTAATATCAATACATGTAAAATGCTTTCCTAAAAGAATGCTATGGGTATATGAAGTCAGTATAACAGTTAAAGATATAAATGTCCCTTTCCCAGGCTTGAACACACAATACACACATACTGGCCTCTGTCCTTGCAAACTGAGCTAACATACAGCACATGCTCCTTATCAACAACCAGGTATTATTCTTCAAACACTGTTGTCCAACAATTTATGTTATTAATCCGTTACGAATTATGGCATTACTCATAGAAATGTATGGGGGAGGATTTACAGATTATTCACAGTTTGTGCTGGTAATTACTTGCACTTTGTGGACTAACTACAGAACTCTATGTATTACCACAGTGTCTGTAACTAGTATGTGATGATGTTACGGATATTTCTTAAATCACAATTCCTAAAACAGTGTTAGACCATGTTCTGTTGCTGTTATGGATATTTCTTCAATGATGCTTCTTAAGAAAGGTATTATCTATACTGTCTCAGTTTAATATGGATCTGTACTACCTATGGATCCTGAGGTACTCCAGAGTTTTCCATAAATTGTTTAAATTAAGTGATTTAGTATTTTAATGTGAAATGAAGCAGACTGCGGTGGCATGATGCTGTTGTCTTTTGACCTTTCATTAACGTATATGTAATCTCTGGGGGTCCTAATCCCAATCTGTGCACATGTTGCAAGTTATATTGATTTTGCAGATGTTGTATGAAGCTGTTGTTGATACTTTTCATGTTACTTTTTCTCACAGATACTGTTATACAGATGTTTGCATTTTGCATTACACAGAAATGCATAGCGTTTATTTTGACATATGCCATTCATTGAATCAAAGGCACAAATGTGCTCATCCATGACCTTTATCATGTGCGTATCAATGTTTTCCAGATGACCAGCCATCCTAATGGTGACAACTTTTTCCTCATAGAAAATGATGTCATAATTGATGCTCTCCATCAACATGGAAGGAGACTTCTAGGCTGTTCATGGGACACTGTGTGGAGAAATCAAATCTGGATGGACCTCACCAACATGATCTATGTAGTTGGAGACCACAACCAATCCAGTGAGGCCTGTAGACATCACTGCTCATACATGATTCTTCGTGCAAGCAACATAGTGACATTATGAAAGGTTGAGGGATGTCACTGGTGGTGGACCACCACTGACCCCCCCCCAATGATATCTCAGTTTTGTGGCCTCATTGCATAGGGCAAGCGGCTAATGATGAATCCCTGGTAGTGGGATTGAAGATGAGGTTCCAGGATGGACATGATTGTGTCCATGTTCAGTACAGGTATGAGTATTTTGACACAGTACATATTGCTTCAGCATGCACATTCATGTATTCCTATGTTTGATTTACAACAGCAGAGTTGAGCCATGAGCACAATTCTACACAAAGTGAGGATGATGAATGTAAATATAATTACATGTATTGGTAGATCTAAGTTATAGACAGAGCAGTCCAAACTACAGTTGTAATGTTTATTGAATTAATATTCACAATTCCATCTACTTCGGGTCTACAACAAGGAACAGCAGATGAGCATCTATATACTGTTACTGTGCACACAACCTTATTAGTGGTCACACCTCATTTAATGGTACTGTTGTCTATTGTTATATTGTTGTTTACATAACCTTGAACACTACAGGTGCATCCAGTGGAAGGCAAGCCATGAATTATCAAGTGTAGAAACAACAGGTTTATTACAGTGACATTGTCAGAGCTTTCAACAATATTTAGCACACATGATAACTGGGATCTTTGCCAAAATTTGTCACTATAGGCTCTTCTGGTGTACAGTTGCAGTATCTATCACATGAATATTTGCAGCCCATATACCTGTCTTGCACATGTGATTTTGTCAGTACTAGTTTTGATAACTACATGACTCTGCTGCCTTTCTGTTTATTTTCCCACTGCAGAATCCACAGTGCAAACCACAACCTCTACACAGCAGGAGTCCTCAAGTGCATATACAAGTGGTATGTGTATGTCACACATTCAGTGTTTTTTGTGTGTGTTCACCTGGTAAATGTTGGGAATGATGTGATCTGTAATGTCTTTTTCCCTACACTAGTTGAAGTTCAACATAATGGATCAACAGGTGTGTCACTATTATTTTTATGCATCACATAGTTTCATAGGTTCATAGGTGTGCACTAGGCTAATGGCCCTGGAGCCTTTACAAGCCTAGCCCATAGAAGTGCCCTGGCATCATGCCGCCCAAGTAGTTCCCAGTGCCTCTATTAAGTAGAGCCACTGGAGTGATCCCAGGGTTGAACTTTATATTACCCATCCACTCATCAAAATTTCTCTTGAACTGGGTCAGCGAGGTGCTTTGCTTGACATGTATGGGAAGTCTATTCCAGATCATGGGCAGTCTTTGGGTGAGCAACCTGTCCCTCCAGCATGTTCTGTTGATTGTGGTAATGAGGTTGAGGTCTCTGGAGCGTGTGGTGCAGAGGAATTGGGATTTCTTTAGATGTAGCATTTCTAACAGAGCTGGGTCAGACATATGTTGTTTATGTGGGACATGTTAATAGATTATGTATTCTGGTATGTACAATCTGAGAAACATGCATACATTAGACTGCAAATGAAGTCAGTGTTATTTGTGACATTGCAGTAAAATATATATGCCAACTGTATTTTATATTCATCATGTGCTGTAGGCACATTGTCCTGATCTGTCAGAAAACATGCACCTCCTGCTGCAGGCAAATGAATGGGCACAGGTTCACCATCATTCAGATGTCCATGCACTTGTGCATGTCACAGATCATGTGGCACACCAGATATGTGTCATGCATGAAGTACAAGATCACAGACACAATGAAATTATGGATGCATTGGCTGCCCAGAATAAGAGTTTGTTAGCTGCGGCACAGTCAGTGGAAAACCTGGACTCTACATTACTGCAGCAGCCTTGTAATACTAACAGGATTCTGCATTCCATGACTATGCACTGAAGATTGCAGCCTTTAAGAGGAAGGCCACCTTTCCACAGAGCCAACATTGGCCATCAGAAATCCCTGTCCATGGTCCAACCTGCTCAGATATCAACTGCTGGCACTTCTGCTGAGGTCCTACCAGTCACAAGGCCTTTAACATGAAGTCATGCTCCTTCAGCTGAACATGGTGTCATACCCCATCCGTCTCCTCTGTGGAGCAAACAGGGCAGGATGTGTCTGTACGTGGTTGTGGCAGGGTGAACCATAGTGTGAGATGTCAGCAAGGTTGACCAAGACTGTGTTAGAGTGTGTCCAACAGTTTAGTACACATAGTTGACTCATATTACTTCAGTACCACTGTACTGTGATATGTCGTTCTGAAATAAAAATATCTGCAAGATGCTGTGCATGATTTCTCTTTTTTCATGTTATAATATTGTACAGAGATGTGAGTGTAGCACTGATGTGTGTCCCTTATTGTTGAACATCCAGTAATAACACAGAATAAGTGTGTATACATACCTGTGTAGGTTGCACCCTGAGTTGATGTGTTTATTTTTGACACATTTTGCCTTTAAAATATGTTTAATACTATTAGTACTATTCAAACCTAGTGGTTTGCCCGGTCTAAAATAATTTATCCACCTATATTCTGCCATTGCAGTTTTACCCACTATATCTCCACTTCGCACATCATGGAAAATTTCTCTGTAAAACTCTAAATTTAAATTTAGGTTTCTGAAGAAGTTTTGTGTGTTTTACCATTTAAATACAGATCGGTGGCATTCTGTGTGGTGTTTCTTGTTTTTTACTAAATTTAAATTTATGCTCCTTAACCCTAATTAAAATGTGTTTACTCAATGCACTGGTTTCATTTAGTTTCTGAATATCAGAGAGGTGTGCTCCAATCCTTTCCTTCAGTTTCATATTAGTCTTTCCTATGAAGAAACTTTCACATAGGAGACAATTTGCAAATTAAACCACATTATCTAAATAACAGGTAGCAAATGCTTGAAATATGAAAGTTTCATCAGTAACAGGATGTATGAAATTTAAATCGGTATTAATTTCATTACAATGCACACAGTCGTAACAGGGAACAGTACCGTTATTTTTAATTTTCCTATCCGATTTCTGAGAAGTTATTATATCTTTATAACACAGCTGCTGTTTTAAAATGTCTCTCTTTTTTATAAACAATCCTCAGTCTAGCCCCAACTATATGACTCATTTTGGGATTTGACTGTAATTTGCCCCAATTTTTCTGAATAATCTGTTTCACTATATTAGTATCTCTATTATACTTTGTAAAATATCCAGTACTATAGTCCCTATTTGGTTGGGTCCTAATATTACCAGAGCTAACATATGGTTTAGCTGAGTCATTCCCTTCATTAATTACTATCACTTTAACATTATTAATAAGTTAATATTTATAACCCATATTTGAGAAATCTATGGCCATATTATCCATTTCCTGCTTAAAATTCTCATCTCTTGTATTAAGCCTACTTGCTCACATAAATTGGCTTTTCACCACTTATATATATATATATATATATATATATATATATATATATATATATATATATATATATATATGTGTGTGTATGCCTGTGTGTGTGTGTGTGTGTGTGTGTGTGTGTGTGTGTGTGTGTGTGTGTGTGTGTGTGTGTGTGTGTGTCATGGGTGCATAATAACTGAGTGGAGGTTCCTCACAGCCAGTTCTTTGAATCACGGTATCAAATTAAGTATCACCAAAACTACTGTGTCAAGGAAATTAACTTTCTCATGTGGGAAATGAACATGAAACACTAAACAATCAATGCTAGATTGTAAAAAACTTAGCAAAGCTATTAAAGCTAAATCTCTATTTGATTGGCTGGTATTTTATTTAAAAATGGGGAAAAACTTTTTTATTATTGCTGCATTGATAAAGAGTTTGTTAACTTGAAAGCTTTGCTGCTACAATATTTTGCTGCTATATTTCATTGTCCTACAACTTTAAGCTTAAGCAATATGCAGTGACTGTCAAATACTCATCCATGTACTGAACATGGATACATACATGTCTGTCCTGAAACTATCACTTCAATCCCACCACCAGAGGTTCATCACTCCCTTCTTGCTCTATGCAGTGAGACCAAAAAAGATTGTGATGCCAGCGGAGGAGTCAGTAGTAGTCTACCACCTGTGGAATCACTCAATTTCTCATAATGTGTGACTCTGTTGACTCCATAGAGAATTATGTCTGAGCAGAGATGTCTACAGGCCTCATGGGCGCAGCTGTGGCCTAAGCAGCCTAGGATTCTCCTTCCATGTTGGCAGAGAGCATCAGTGATGATGTAATTTTCCTGGGGGGGGGGGTTCTCACTCCTAGGTTGGTAGTTCATCTTGATAACATTGATATACACATGATAAGACTCATGGATGAGCACATTTATGCATTTGAGTCAATGAACATCATATGTCAAAATGAACAGTATGCATTCCTGTGCAATGCAAATATCTGTATAACACTATCTGTGAGAACTACTGACATGACATGTGAAAAGTATCAAAAATGGTGTCATACAATATCTGTAAAAATCAAATAACTTGTAATATCTGTATGCTTCAGGACTGGGATTAGAACCCCTGACATTACATGTATGTCAAATACAGTTCGAAATAAAACAGCAGTATGCCACCACAGCCTGTGTGCATTTCATGTTGCAATACTGAATCACTTAACAATTAAACAACCACAGTCTGGGTGCATTTCATATAACAGCACTTAATCATTTAACAGTTAAACAATTTACAGAAAGAGGAAGCATACCTTTGGATCTGTAGGTAATACACATCCATAGTAAATTGACACAGCACTGATAACACCTTTGTTACAGAGCATCACTGAAGATAAAATAATATGGTATAACACTGTTTTAGGAGTCATAATTTAATAAACATCCATAACATCAACATCACATACTAGATATGGATGGTGTCATAATCCATAGGTTTCTGTAGGTAGGCCACACAGTGCAAGGAATTACCATTAAAAACTGAAGATGTTTTGAAACTGAATAAAAGAAGGGCTAAAATGACTCTAATTAAGCAACGACCCAAAAAACCACAGGGTATAGCTGATAAAAACCACAGACACAACGTAACTTTAGCACTTTCGTTCTTTTACTTATAGAACTTCTTCAGAATGAGACATGGTACAAACCACAGCCTTTTCAAACCAAATACAAATGGCAAATGAGATCACAGACCAATATTCCAATCACATGAATATACCCCCATCTTTGTGACTTTATAGACCTACAAATGCACACAATTTGTTATCATTTGTATTGAAAGTCTGTCATACAACTGCATATGGGACTGAACTAAACAATTTAGAAGAGCAACACCTGTATGAATAAATTTTAAGACTACATCACTCTAGGAAATTGTGACAACATCTGTAAAACTTAACATATGGATTAAATATGACTTTAAACATATACCTTTGGAAATGATTAACTTTAACAGATGTACAAATTAGCACTACAGAAATTCTGCCAGTTGCCAATGTACCTGTCACTCAGACTCACAGAATCAAAGTGAACATGTGTGCACACAGCTTTAAGTACCATTTGCAGCATTCATAGTTAATGAGGTTAATTCAAATTCAGGCTTCTGAATGTCATTTATGCACATCCATGTAAAATACTGTTCTGCAGCAAAAAAAAAAAAACAGGGTTTCTCTTTATTTCTGTTTTTCAGATTTGAAAGTCTTGCAATTAATTATGGTGACTTCAACGAGGCTGCGGCAGGTCTGTGCATCCAACTGGACTGAGGAGGAGATGACCCAGATGTTGATGGGCTATGCTGGATTGGAGCAGAGACTGAGAGCCAGACCCCAGAAGTTCATTATGATCGATGAGTGGAATCAGATTGCAAGAGACCATTGATAGAGGATAGGGATCTACCACACTGGAGTGCAGGTTCTTCACTGCTATGATGACCTGCATTGGAGGGGGTAGCCAAGCTTCAAAGAAGGGTCAATAAGGTGTGGAGGTAGCCTATAGATTCCTACAGTAAGTGTCAATATTTTACATATTCTTTATTATTCCTATGGATTTTACAGATGTTTATTGGACCCATATATATAATATATACTTTCTTATAAACTCCTTTTAGCTGTTGTATGAATTAACTTATGGGATTAATTCATTAGACCTTGTACTCACTGTCCTCTTGACTATGAGTTTGATACCCGTGTTAGTATTTTATCTAATAATTAGTTAAAAACAGTAACTATGACCTTTGAAGTTGTACATGTGTTTTACAACATTTAAATACATAATTTCATGTCCTCATGTATAACTGACATCTATAGCACCTGGGCCATGGATGACTGGGCATTTCATAGTTTTCCATTATAGTCCACACAAGTACACAGACACATTTAATTAATACACAAATTAATGGGTTCCTATTGAATTGCTGACAGCTTAGGTTGTCGATACCTAAGCATCGAACGCTTACAATAGTGAATGGCCACATCATTGAATTCTTTCCTCGGGAAAGAATTTGCATGGCCGTTATCTGGGATTTGCCCTTTCCCCAACGTAGAGCGATCTCGGAATTGGTATATTTAGTTAGGGGGGTGTGGGGGGCTTCGCCCCCCACTATGTTTGGGTGTGTTTGTGTATTATATTTACGGACAGCCAACAGAAGTCTTTGCCGAGGAAAGAATTCGATGATGTGGGCGTTTGCTATTGTTAGCTTTTGATGCTTAGGTGTCGATGTTTTAAGATTCTACAACCTAAGCTGTCAATGTTATGATATAGACGCAAATTAATGTCCATAACATTGGTCAAACATATTTGGTTACATATATGTTGATAGCTGTAATTCCCTCACTATAAGTGTAAAAATTGTTTGCATTTTTCTTATTTTCCCATTCTACACAAGATTTCTAATTAACAGTTGCCAGTAGCTGTTGTCTACAATGAAAACCTAGTACAATTTATCTCAGCCTGTAAAACAACTGACCAGTATGTCTACGTTTTGTTGTCCTGTGGGTTCAAAACCACATAGGAAAACATGTTATCTTGGTTAATGTCACTCATAACAGTTTTTCAAGAATCATATTGCAATAGTTTATATTTTGTTTTATGTTCTGCATAGTAATGACATACTGGACTAGGTTTTCTAAGACTAATGCTATAATCTGTAACTGCCTAACATCAGTTGTTGAACAATGGTGTTTAAAGAGCAGTACCTGTAGCATGTGTTGAGTGTTAGCTGACCTTGTAAAGATGTAAACCATCACATCTACATGTCTACATTTTGTACCTTGTGTGTTCAAGTCTTGAAAGGGGACACATATATCTTAAACTGTTAGACTGATGTCATATATCCCTAGCATTCATTTTGCAAAGCATTTTCACTTATTGACATAAATTCAGAAGTTGAGAGTTGTTGCAAATAACTCAGATATTGATTGAATTACTTGTTCATATATCTATAATACATAACATTCCATTAACATCAGCTATTTAACAGCAGTGCCAGTACATCTCGATAAATCAAATTTTATGTCTGAGGAATTTATTAGGTTAAAATTGTACTCTGTTTACAATGCTGTGAAGCACTGGTTTGTCAGGAAATACTGAAGTCAATTGTACAACAGACTCAAACTGTAATTTTGAGGGACTGTAATGGGCCCACTAACAGTTGCAATGAAAGACAGGGAAGACGTACGTCTTTAACTAGTGATGTGCAATTTTAAGGAACAATGATCCTCACATATACCTTTCTGTGTCCATTATGTACTGCTACATGTATGGTTCTGTTCACACAAGCTGGATATTACAACACTGTATGGGGAATGGATTATTTCAATTACTGTTAATTTCTCTGAACACAGTGCTGACATAAATGTAATCTGAAAACAGTTTAGCTACATGAGCAGTACATGTTCATAGTTTGCATTCCTAAGCCAAGATTATTCTTAGTACCAGCAGTCATCAGGATGATGTCATAGCATTAACTCTTTTCAATGCCTGGAAAACTTTCATTTGCAGTTAAGATGCGTTAGTTTAGAGTTTGACTGTAGTTTGAAAGCCATGTCTTTCAATCTGTGATCGTAGGATCATAGAATCATAGGTAGTTACTAAGCTATTGCCTCTGAGGCCATTACAAGCCGAGCCAAGAATTTAGCTCATGTTCCGACAAGTCAGCGCCTGATGCCCCTGTCCAGCAGAGACACAGGTTGAATCCCAGGGGTGTATTTTCTGTTCCCCATGCAGTTATCCAGGTTGCTCTTAAAAAGTGTTAATGAGGTACTTGGCTTGACATGGAGAGCGAGTCTATTGCACAGAAGGGGGAGTCTCTGCGACAAAAATCTGTCCCAACAACAAGTCCTATTGATGTCACTGACCAGGTTGAGATCGCGCATGCAGGTTAGTCGAGTGGAGCTTGACTTGCGGATATGCAGTAGTCCCATCAAGGGGGTGTCTGAGGTTGCTTTGTATGCCAGACAGAGGTCACCTCTGAGGAGTCTGCATGAGACTGAGTAGAGGGACAGGTCTTTTAGCCTATCTGTATAGGGTAGATGTTTGAGGCCCTGGATTCTCCTGGTGAAGATCCTCTATGGTATCTTCATCTGCTGCATGTCTTTGTGATTTACTTGCCAAAAGGCGCATTGTACTCAATAATGGGTCTTATAAGAAAAGAATACAGGGATGTTATGGCCTCCTTGTCCCTGGATGAGATACCCTTACTAATGAGGTAGCCGTGTAGAAAGCTTTACATACAACAAAGGCAATATGGTGGTCAAAAGTCAGTTTGCTATCAACCTGGGTGCCCATGTCCCTCACGACTGATTGTGTGTTTAGGACCTTGTCATTAATGTGATAATTTGTGGGGACACGACTCTCCCCAAAAGGGATGATGATGATGATGCATTTTTTGGAATTCAGTTTGAGGCCACGTTTCTGGCACCAGTCATTTATTTGGGTGAGACCCTCTTGGAGGATGTCCACATCACTAGGGAAATTGATGACAGTGCCCAGCTTGCATTCATCTGCAAACCTGGTCAACCATAGCACACTGGTTTTGGCCTGCACCTCAGAAAATTATATCCCAAACAACAGAGGCACCAAGATCGATCCCTGGGGAACACCACTCATTATACAGGTATACTGTTTGAGATGGCTTCCTCTAGTTTGAATAGGTGGGTTCTGTCAGTGAGTCAATTTGCTACCTATCTGGTAACATATGGATTGATGCATAATTGAAAGAGTTTATCTATTATACCTGTACCTGAGTGTAGAATAGTATCAAAGGCTTTGGCTAGGTCAAGGTAGGCAGCGTGCACCATCTTCCCCTCATCCATGGCTTTGGTGACAGTCTCAAATAAGTCAACCACATTTAACAGGCATGACCTCCCCTTCCTGAAACCAAACTGTGTGGGATCGAGGGTTTGGAGGTTGTCAAAGTCCTTGTTAATGAGATCCATGATAATCTGTTCTATGGCCTTGCAGATCAGGCTAATTAGGCTGATGGGTCTTTAATTTCCTGGATCAGTGGATGCTCCACCTTTGTGTAAAGGGATGACAGTGGCTGTCCTCCACTCAGCTTAGACAAAGCCAATTCTCAGGCTTTGGTTGAATAGCGTGCCTAATGGTGCTGAAAGTTCTTACCTGAGTTCATGTAGGATGCAGCCTGGGATGTTATTGGGTCCCACGGAGGCTGTATATTTTGCCTTTGAGAGGGCAGTGATGACTTGCTCCCTAGAGATAAGGGTGGGGGGAGGTGCTGGGGATGGCCTTATTTACTGATGGGAGGACAGAGGGGGTGAAGTTTTCACGGAACCTGTCTGCCAGCAGGTTGGCTATATCTACATTGTTTGTATTTGTTGTGTCCTTGACCACCAGTTCTGAGCAGATCTGAGTGCTTCCTTTGAGACTGCAGACATATGTGAAGATGGCCTTATGATTGTCTTTAGTAGATGTGGCCAGTTTGGACTCAAAGTTTGTTTTGGAGGATTTCACTAGTGCACTTATTTGCTTGTTCAGGCTAAGGAAAGATTACTTCCAATTAGGTACTGCTTCTTAGTGCTGGACAGCAATGTTTTTCCTTTTATTATAGAGTTTATTTGTTGCAGATGTCCACCAGACAGGTTTACTCTTCCTTGAGGAGAAGGATTTTGTCCTGTCGGGTACTCCTTATTCCAAGCAGCTATATAAATGCTCGTATAGTACTTTGGTGTAAGTTTAGACATACGTGCCAGTTCCTATGGAGGGGAGGGTGCTTTGAAGCAGTTTATACCCTCCTTCAGGAGGTTGTAATCAGCTTTAAAGAAGTTTTTTTTTGTTTGACCCTAGCTAGGAGGGGTCGGGGGAAATGGTGACTTTGAAAGTGACCACTTTGTAGATGGATATTATAAATATTCAAGCAAGCTTGATTATGTCTCTCTTCATATAGTCCAGGGAGGTATGTCTCAAGTCATTCACGGCAACATGGACTATGACAGAGTCATAACAGTACCTGTTGTTGAGACACTTGAGTGCATGGGTGATATGGCGGATTCTGGCATCTGACAAACAACTAACCATGACTTTCTCCTTGTCCAGCCTGGTGAGGGAAACATCTGTGTGTCTCACAATCGAATCTCCTATGACTAATATGTTAGGTTTATGTTTAGGCCATAGTGGCTGTCAGACACAAGTGTCTGGACTATGTGTGGTGTGTGGTGTGGTGAGCAGTGAAGTTTGTGGTGTGTTTTTGCCTCAGAGGTCTCTCTTGTTTAGGTATGTTGTTGTTGAGGATGTCCACTTATGTGGGTGTGTGTTGTATAGGTGTGGGTGGTGTTTGAGATGTGGTGTTTGTGTTCACAGCCTTCTCAGTGACATATATACTGGCTTGCGAGGGAGAGAGCGTAGACTCTAGGTTCTTAATGTAATTGCATCTCTCACAAATTGTGATCCTAGTTGGTAGTAGCAGAGGGTTGTCCATGTACATGAGGCAGTGTATAAAACTTGTAGTGTCAATAAATTTCGTATTTTTATTCTATTTTGTCAGCACAATTTTTTTAGACATACATCCACAACATAAAGAATATTTTGTTTTGCATCTGTCACACAGCTGATAATATGCATGCTTTATATACAAGTTTAAGTGCTGTGCCTGTTGTTTATAATGCGTTGTTTTATATATATGTATGTTTGACTGTAATGTGTAACCTGCTTTTCCCAGTGAAAGGGTATTCTTTGCAGTGACAGTGTTATGGTTTTAAGTTCAGTGTTATTATTGCACCTGGCTTCTACAATATGTGTGTGTGTTTATAAGAACACTGCTATATCTTATGATGACCACCACTTGAGGAGCTTCCCATCCAGTAACATCAGTTCATAATGAGCACACCCTGCAGATCAACATTGGTATTGTTTTTCTCTCCAAACATTTTTTTTTTTTTTTGAAAAATACACCGCTATAGCCTAGGTTGACTGACACTTAGATACCCACTGGACAGCATAATGAGCACACCCTGCGGGTCAACATTGATATTGTGTTTGTCCACAAACACTTGTCTTTTTTTTTTTTTTGAAAAAAAAACACTGCTATAGCCCAGGTTGACTGAGATTGAGCAGTTACCTATTTGATAGCGGCAGGTCATAATCTGCAATCATGCTTCCGAATATTTGATTTCTAAGCATTCTGATTCCTGATTGTATTAGAAGGGAATGCATACAGTTGTGCACATGCAATAATATCATTGACATATATATTACATTCTTATATGTGTACAGTTGTTTTGATTAAACATATCATATTGTTTTGAGTGTTGCACTCATCATATTGATGTGTGTTCAGCCAAATATCATGTTGGCTGTCTCAGAAGGTTGTCATGTGTTGTGCCTATTGTCCACAATAGTCTCCGATGTCTTTATCATTATTTATACAATGGCATGCTGTGGCCGTTAATATACATCATTAAATGCAGACAGTAAAATATGTTTGATGACCATTTATAATTTTTTTGCAATCCCAATGACATGTGTGTGTGCCTAAGCAGGAAAGAATACTGTTGTCGTTTTTATGAGTATGACATTTTGGGCGATTGGTAACTCTGTCCATAATGGCCATATCTCAGTCCCTGTGAAAATTGTCATCATAACAATATTATGTTGAGCTCTGATTTTCATGAGATTGTTGTACGTGATAGACATTGTTTTCTTTCTGTTATGCAATTAGTTTTTACAAAGCACTGTATCCAAAGATGTTCACCAATCCAAAGACTATGATAATGTGCACGTGTGAGGCTGCTGCCAGAATCATCTTAAGAAGATTGTGATGATGATGATGACACTGATAATGTTTTTTTTTATTAGAAAATTTATGGCAAAGCCATTTGATGATCTTTATTATATATTATCATACATAAAACTTCAAAAATATAAACAATATCAAATGCCATCAACCACAATGATCCTCAGGGCAATGTAACCACTCACCATGCTCGAATGCCTCAGGTCAGTGCACCTGCTCACCCTAAAACTTCCTCCACGGTGGCAGCGTGCCTGCTAACCCCCCCCCACACAAATAATAGGCAGAGTACCTGTTCACCTTCCACCACACATAACCATTGGCCAAATCAAACCACATTCTTAGAGGGGGAACAGAAGAGGACAATCCTGTCCCACTTCTCCACCACCAGCCTGATCCCAGGTTGTTCCCCCACTGAAACCTTAACCTGCAGCATGTCTTCTAAAAAGAGCTTGAGATGCAAATTAAACAAAACCAAAACAATTTCATTCAGATGAACTCCATCTGTATGATACCAATCTACCTCTTCTTGCCCAAAGTCCCAATATTGAATGATATATATCCCCGATTTTCTTAACTGCCCCTCCATTGTATGGTTAACAAACCTCCTGGTCCTTTCAATAGCTTTATAACTGCACATCTCCCTGCAAAACAATTGCGGAATCAACTCCGACCACACAATTACCATACCTGGGTACCTATCTTGTAGTCTCCACATATCCTGTAAAATAGTGTCCAATAAACACTTCTTAGTCAAAGTACTCAAGTCATTACCTCCCAAATAAATTAGTAATATATCCGGACAGCCTATCCATGATTTAGCCATCTGAAATTCAAACATTAACCTATCCCAATGCATACCCCTAGCCCCACGCCAAAACACAGAACATCCTAAATAAGATAAACCCAAATTACTTCCATCTTCCCTGATTAAGGCACGCTTCTCAGCCCAGTAAATATATAAATGGCCCAAAATGAGTATATGCTTCCCTAAAAGAAAAAGAAAAGAATTGTTAATAACCACAAACAATACTATCTAATGTAAGATAAAAAGGCATTTGAGGACCACCTGCCCGCCCTCTTAATAACCTCAATTGAACTATCCTGTCTAGCCAAATCCCAAACCCTCCCAATTCTAAAAGAATGAGCTGCAAACTTCTCAGCTGGAAATCGCATGCAACCCAAAATCCTCCTAATTAAAGTAATAAACCTACTACTGGAAACTACCCTGCCATCCCTTGAACAAAACACCAACCCCTCTGAACACTCCAACCTCCTACTCCTAAATTCTGTAATCCAAGTTACTGGGCAAAGACGAAGGTTCCTGTCTACTTTGAGCACTACCGTACATCTCCTACCCAACTGATCCATCTTGCTTTTCTGTATTATGCACTATAACATCCTTCCAACATAAGGAACCTAACAATTCCGATACCCTGAATGTGTCAAAATATAACCACGTGTATAGAGTGCCACACATAAAATAATCCAGTGACCCACCATGTAATAATCCTAAACTCTGTAACAAAATCTTCAATATTCCCCTTGTAACTGGCAACCATGTATCCCTACGCTCCACCATCACCCTCCCCAACCCTCTCAACATATGTTTTAATGTCCAGGACTTCATAAAATCTTGCACCCCCCCC
Organism: Protopterus annectens; assembly: GCF_019279795.1. Classification (NCBI taxonomy): domain Eukaryota; kingdom Metazoa; phylum Chordata; order Ceratodontiformes; family Protopteridae; genus Protopterus; species Protopterus annectens. Next base: position 352,821,831 of record NC_056731.1, read on the forward strand.
CCCCCAACTTAGCAAAATTACTAATAGCTGCCAGATCCACTTTAACTGTCTGCAAAGCCTTACCTTTCTCCCAAGCACTAGCCACATATCTTAACAATAATTCCTCTGACCATACCCTTACCTCTTCCGGCAATTGCAAAACCAATCGATTAAAATCAAAAAGAGCCCTACCATATGCCTTCCACATAGAAGAAGCCCAGGAATACTGCACCAGACACCTGGCTATCCTATTCCAAGCTTCCACACCTCCTCTGGCAATGTTTCTGGCATCTTGACCGGCCCCGGGGCCAACCCTCGAAACCTGCAAAACTGAAAATGGGACAAACTATCAGCAATATCATTCTTAACAACAGGCACATGTACTGCTGTAAAAGAAAAATTTATTAACAGGCTCTGCAATACCAACTTCCGCAATATCTTCAACAACAATTCTACCCTAGATGTCTTCTTTTGTAACACATTCAGCACAACCATATTATCTGAATGAAAAACTACCCACTTGTTTCTCAACTGCTCCTTCCACACCACTGAAGCTGCCCATATTGGCATCAGTTCTAAAAAGGCAACATCACGCTTCCATTCCTCATCCCAGTCTGTAGGCCATTGCACTGCAAACCATCTTGCCCGAAAGTAAGCCCCCATGCTGATACTGCTCGTTGCATCTGTAAACAACTGAAGTTCTTCCTGACCCACCCACTCTGATTGCCAAAAGGAAATCCCATTAAATTGTTGCATAAAACCATCCCACAACTTCAAATCCTCCCGCACTAGCCTAGTCACCCTAACCCAATGATGTTTGCTCTTACCCCCTTTTAACAAATAAGCTAATGTCCTGCAAAACATCCGACCTGGATGTACCGCTCGACAGGCAAAATTCAGAAGACCCAACAGTTCCATGACTGAACCAACCCGAATCTTATTCTTGTGCAACGCCCCCTTTATCGCTGACTGCAGCCTTTCAATCTTATCCTGAGGTAGATGAAACAATCCCAGTTCCACATCTACCATTAACCCCAGGAACTCCAATGCTCTTGCTGGGCCTTCCATCTTGTGCTGTGCCAAAGGTACACCCAGCTCCTCACACATACCGGTAAATTCTTGTAACCCCTGTTGATCCCCCACCCTCCCTTCCCCAACTAACAAGAAATCATCCAAATAATGCACCGCCTTCTGCATTCCCACCCACTGATTCCAGATCCAATGTAAGAGGGTACTAAATTTCTCAAACGTTGCACATGCCATGGAACAATGCATGGCATGGCAGTGTCAAAATAATACTTACCATCTACCTTCATCCCCAACAATGGTCAATCCTCCCTCCTAATGGGCAACAAACGGAAAGCTGACTCAATGTCAACCTTAACCATGGCTCCCGAAATTCCCTGATCATCTGCACTGCATCGTCCAAAGAGGACTGTGGCTGACCAAGTTCGCAGATGACTGCAAACTGGGCGCCATAATCGACTCTCCAGCCGAGACAAGCATCCTCCGAAAGGGCCTCATAGAAACAGACAACTGGTGCCAGAGCCATGGCCTCAAGCTAAATGCCAAAAAGTGTATAGTCATCCCCTTTGGCAAAAACAAAGTGCCCACAAATTACCACATAGGTGGTAATCCATTAAGTACAGAAGAAAATTAGGGACCTGGGGACCCAAGTTGATAGCAATCTCTCATTTGACATCCACGTGGCCAAAGTGGTTAGAAAAACATTTTATATAGCCCGCCTAATCACGAAGGGATTCACATCTAGATCAGGGGAGGTCATCATGCCTCTTTACTCATCCCTCATCAGGCCCATAATTGAGTACAATGCCCCTTTTGGGATGTACCTTACCAGACACCTGCAGCAACTGGAAAGACCCTAAAAGTACCTCACCAAGAGGATCAAAGGGCTCAAAGAGATGCCATATGCTGCCTGGTTAAATAAACTCCAGCTCTACTCAGTGGCATTTGGAAAACGGAGAAGTTTATCGGGTTATTCACATTCAGTTTTTTGTTTTTATTATTTTTCGCTCTTTACTGAGGATACCCGAACAGGATGATGCAACCGTTGACAAATATAGAACTTGACTATAATCCTAAACGAGGAGATATAGTTACCGAAAATTTACAAAAGCGATTTTTGGATTATTTGAACTGCTCCAGAAGCACCTCTTGGTTATTTGAAGTTCCCACCTCCATTGATGACACCAGCGATGCGACCAAAGACCTAGAAGGGCTGCAAAAATTGCTAGATGAATTGGAGAGGGTTTTTTTCAGACTGAAGCGTCTACAAATACAACGCTTGCACTTGCAATACTGTTTAGATAAAGGTATTATTCCCAGGAGCCTCCGAGTATTCAATATGCCCAGTCAAGGGGCACAACATCCAGACTTGCTTTCCCGTTGGCAACGAATAAACCTGGAGGTAAGCAGGAAGTACCTGCAATTACTAATTGGCTATTTTTTGCCCAAAGAAAATACGTTAACTGAAAATATAAAGTTAAAACAATGCTATATCTTTGATAACTATTCTAGCGACTTTGTCAAGCCTTTATTTGAAAGTTTATTGGATGGAGTAATAGCACTGGAACGGAAATTAATACAACAGAAAAAAAGTAAAATTATACAGGACACAAATGACTTTAGACTGGGCCACATCTTTATGTGGCCCAGATATACACAAACTGCTAATGTTGATAATAATAAGAAAGGACCTTTTAAGGACCATACAAATGATTTTACTAATAAAACTATGGGTTTAAATAAGCGAATAACTAATAGTAATGTAAGCAAAGTTATAGATGTGCATAACATAGAGAATGGCAATAATACATCAAAAAGTAAAGAGACACTAGCAGATATTATAATAACAGATAGGATCTCTATTGATCTAGAAGAGCAGTCCAATAATGGAATTGAATGTCCAGATACTAACACCATTTCAGCTATAGATTCTCCAGTCACTAGGACAGGGAATCTCTATCCTGAGGTACAAATACTTAAAAATAGACCCCCCGCTACAACACAGCAGGTGGTTAGACCAAAAGTTTTTAATAATAACATCAATAGTAGTATTAGTGGAATTTGTGATATTCCTTTTCCTCTGCCAGTTCGTTCAGACAGGGGGCAAAGAAAAGCACGCTCAATGAGCCGTGGCAGACAGAAAAGGAAAAATTCAGAGGAACATCCATCCCCTCAAACAATCAAGAAAATGTGGGGAAAAGGCAACAAACCTTAACTGATAGTTATACTATGTATAAGTCTCCTTGTACTGAAATAATCGAACAAGCTGAAACAAAAAGAATTGAAGGAATTGATTCAATAATATGTAATATATCCTCCTATAGACTATCACAGTATGATGAAAGTTTATTACAGAAGGGTCTTACTTTTATTCCTAGAACCTGCAGTAGTCAGGCAGACACTATTACAGATCTAAAGGTATTCTGTAGAAATGTGATGTTGAAGCTGATTTTTTCACAACAAACTAATAACATCACTGACAAGGACAAGAGTGAATAATATAATTTTAAGAATTTGAGCAATTTTATACCCATAAATCATCCTTTAGTAGAGGCTTATTTTAAGCTTACTGAAGAGGAGCTTTTTGAATATTTCAACAAGTTGGATAGATTCAAGAAGTATAGATATAGGGACAATCTTAGCTCACAAAAAAGGCAGAGCTTACGACATTTACAACTTAATACCACTATTACAATTAAACCTGCTGATAAAGGAGGGAAGATTGTAATTATGGATACCAGTCATTATACTAGAGCTATGAAACATCTCTTAGATGATAAGTTTTATAAAACGATTACGGCAGAACAAATTCAAGATATCATAAGATATGTAACAGATACATTATTAGATATACATAAAGGTGGCATTATTAATAAAGAACTGTTTGATTTTCTATTGATTAAGACTCCCTCTATCCCTGTCATACATGGTCTGCCCAAAATACACAAAAACCTTTGTGACCCACCTTTAAGACCGATAGTATCAGGTCAAGGTTGGATAACCGAACACTTGTCTGTATTTGTCGAGAAACATCTTAGATCAGTACTTGATAGTAATAGTTATGTACTTAGAGATACTAAACAATTTCTTATTGATCTATATGATTATTTGAGAGATGTTACTGATATTGAAGATATTATTTTTATCACATTTGACGTTCAATCTTTATTTACCATAATACCGAATGGATTAGGTATCCAATACATTACTGATTATTTAACGGGACATAGTAACTATTCTGATATATCAATAGATCTTATTTCATGTCTATTAGAGCTAGTTTTAGAAAATAACCTGTTCATGTATGAGGATACTTTCTATAAACAACAAGATGGGGTGGCGATGGGCACCCCATGTGCAAACAGCTAAGCTAACATGTTCCTAGCCCATTGGGAAGAAACTGTATTGTTTCAAGTTACTGAATTCAAGGAACATATTAAATTTTATCGACGTTTTGTCAATGATTTGTTTGCTTTATGGAAGGGGCCAACACATTTACTTGACACTTTATTTGAGAAGATGAACACCCTCACAGATTTTTTGAAATTTACTATGAGTAACTCTAGTCATAGGATAGATTTCCTTGATTTATATATAGAGAAATTACCAAATGGAATAATAAATACTGGTATTTATAGGAAATCATGCCATAGTAACACATTCTTACTAAGATCTAGTATGCATCTGTCATATGTATTCAGAAATATTGTAAAAGGGCAGGGCATCAGAGCCTCCAGGTTGAATCCCTCTATGGATGGACTAAAGAAAGAGTTAGCGGACTTGGAAGTTAAGTTATTACAGAGAGGTTATCATGAAACAGATATTACTAGACATCTGAACGCCATCCCTTCTTTGAGACAGAATATAGCAGCACCCTACTTTGGACCGGTAGTTACCAGTGAGTCTAAAAAGTTCAATAATATCTCATCTATTGTAAAGATTCCGTCTTTCTTTACCTCAGACCATATGAATGTAATGGACATACTTACTAAACACTGGTCCATTTTACATACGGATGAAAACATCAAAAAGATAGTGGGTGAGGAACCACATTTCTTATTCAGAAATAAAAATAATTTGAAGAGGCTTTTATGCTATCCTATGAATAATAACAACATTTTGACAGCCAGTAAGGGACACACAATGCCATGTGAACAGTGTAACTTTTGTATATACATAGATGAACAGGAAGTGTTCATCCATCCAGATTTACATAGGGAGTTTAGAACATCTGCAACAGCGACCTGTATGACTCCCCATTTAATTTATTTATCTGTCTGTCAGCTTTGTTCATCCTACTATGTAGGGAAAACCTAATAGAGTCTTTAGGGACCGTATACGTGAACATATATACCACATTAGAAAGGGCACAATGCATAATGCCCTAGCTAAACATGTTGCACAATGTGGTGAGGCACACAAATTTTTATTTAGAGCCTTGGAAACCATACTACCAAGTAAGCGTGGAGGACATATCAAGACTTATACAGAATATAAGGAAGGGAATTGGATTATTAAGTTGCAGGCTGACAGAGGGAAGGGTCTTAATGAAAGAGCATCAATAAAACCAGTTCTTAAGAGACGAAGAAATATAAAATGACTATCACTACAAAACGTTTACCAATAATTATAGAGAAGGCAACAGTGATTATTTAAATAGTAACTTTTGCACATTCACTTATTTATAGATATGTTCTTTGTACTGAATATATTGCCATTCTCTGTGTATATACATTTTCTACACATGAATTATGATGTATTCCTGAGATTCATGCACTTTTTATACATTTTTTATACATTTTATATATATTAAGACAGATGTAGTCTATGAAATGTTTGATGTACATTTTATGTATTTTTTATACATTTATGTGAGTTGATGCATGATCGTATTCAAGCTTTTTTAGTTTATGGAGCTTTAAGATGCTAATTAATTATACAACCTGATTGGATGAATAGATCTTCTGAAAATATTTAAGTACCCATAAGAAAATGTGTTTTTAAAGATCTGAAGAAGCTTATATGTGAAAGCGCTTATCTGTTGAATAAAATTTCGTTTGTTTTTTACAAAAAATATACTCCTGTTCCGCTCCGTTTTTTCTCCAGTGCATGGACCTTTAGTTATACCTGTTTGTCAATTGTTGACTCAACATATTTTTCAGTTGTCTTAATCCATGTGGCAGCGACACCTATTTTTCAGAAACGTACTCAAATGAACCTATAAATGATTAAAAACACCACCAATCTTTGATTCAAAGTTTCTGTATCTCCAATTGTTAGCTCAATTTGTTTCTAGTTTTTTACCTTACCCATTGCTCTGTTTTGGCGGGTTTTTTCTTAAACCTGAATGGTCAGAACTGCCTATTTATTGCAAGTACAAAAGCAGTACTTGTTATTTTCTGATGAAGTTCTAAATAATAATATATATATATATATATATATATATATATATATATATATATATATATGTGTGTGTGTGTGTGTGTGTGTGTGTGTGTGTGTGTGTGTGTGTGTGTGCACGCTGTAGTACTATGTGTTATAGATTAGATTTAATGACAAAATCAGCATAACTAGTGTTTCATGAGCAGTTAAACTGTAATACCTAGCATTAGTATATCTGTGGTGGTGGTGCTGCGGTAGCATTGTTGCCTCACAGTAAGATGCTGTCTGGTTCGACTCTCAGTTAGAGCGCCTTCTGTGTGGAGACATGCGTGAATGGGCATACCTTCATTGAAGGTTGTGCGTCAGGGCTGGCAACTCGGTACGTAAAAATCAACTGCAAATCATTAGCGGACCGGAGTTCCTCTGTGGCGACCCCTAACCGGGAAAAGCCGAAAGTCACAACAACAACAAACTAGCATTAGTATATCTATATGTAGGACTGGATACCAAACAAAGTTGCGGACAGTGCAGTACACAATAGGAAGATGTCAAAGCACCACCAGTGCACTTGATTACAGAAAACATGCCATAATCAATCTGAGTAATTATCTATTCAGTGAAGGATAATTACAGAATCCACACATGCCCATCAGATTCCAAAACTCAACATGCATGCAAATGCAACTTAAATGTGACAAAGTGCTTCACCAACTACATTTCCAAAGCATGCAGTGAATTCCATATTGCAACCTAACAAAAGGAAGCTATCTCTAGTGGAAATCTGCAGAATCTGTATCATTACTGAAAAATAAAAATAAAGTGTAGCTGCAAGTGAATAAAATACAACAGGCTGTTGTACTGCAAGCCATACAGGAAGATATGGCAATAAATCTCAGAAGGCAGACAGTTAGCCATCAAGCCACACTACAACTAAGCTTACTATTAGAGTAGCAAATAATTGACAAATATTGCTTTTGCAGAGCTGGTACAGACCATGTCTAACGTGTACCTCACATATGTCTGTGCATACTTTGCGAGACAACCTCTTAACTGTCTAAATCAAAGTCTTTCTGAGCTTGGGTCTACTGCTGTCTCGGACATTGCAATGGCACATAGGAGATGCTGTAAGAGTGTCCCAGACAACTGGCAGTCTTATCCTCTCACAATTCCTGGCAGAAATGTGCAGCAAGGTAGATGAATCTATCCACTTCCCTTCTATAATCATGGAGTGCAAAATGCCATGCACCAGTTCTACAACATCACTTGTGTTTGTGCTGTTTTTGCACTTGTATTACCTCAGCAAGAGCCTGTCTGGGTATCCTGCAAAGTCCTACAACAGCAGAGACAGAAAAGTAGACTTTGAGTGGATTAAGCACCTCTGTTTTGCTTTTAATTGATTGTTTTTGCTAACCGCATTATTCCGACTGCTTTTTTATTAACTTTGCTACTTATCTGAACTGTTTTTGATATCTACTACTGTTTGCACTTTAAATTATTGTTTTTTAAGTGGTTTTCCTCTGTTTAACTGTAAAGGGCTACACACTCAAGTGTGATAGCTTGTTTTCTGTGTTAAAAGTGTTTTTATTGCTGTATTTGCTTTAATTTAAAAAAAATCCTATCCCTCTACTCATTTCCTGCCTTTCTAGAACTAGTAAAGTCCGGGTTTCTGATTTTGCTGAATTCTGGGCTGTTTGTAAGTTCCTGTGTTGCCCAGACCTTTCTAAGATAGAGGGAAGCTTCTCTGTTCATCAGTGAAAGTGGTGAGCTTTGGAACAGCCTATCTGTCGCTGGAGGAGTGGTTTCAGCTCAGAAGCTGTAGTTTTATTGGCCATTTTGGGCTATCTCTATCCCTTTCATCTTTCTGTTTAAAAACCTGTGTTTGCACAGTTTAGCATATCACACAGCACCGTTTAACTAGGGTTAAACTATTCCTGGCCCCATAAAGTCTGCTCTTCAATTTTTCTCTTAGAACTTACCAGTTTCTTAGTTTTAGCACTCAAATCTGCTTTTCCAAGATCAGCAGTTGCTCAGAGCGTGTTGTAAGCACTAAATAGCTACACATTACTACAACACTCAACCTTCCTCATAACCTAGTGGAAAACAGCTTTTGTACTTAGTTTCCTCATTTGCCTAGAGGAAAACAGCACTTGTACTTTCCTCACTTGTCTAGAGGAAAATAGTTTTTTATTCAGGCATGTCCAAGGGTCAGCTCCTGGTATTTTCTCCTGTCCACCTGATGAATCTGGGCATCTTGGGGCAATGTAGCAATTGTCTCATGTACACAGACAACCCACTCCTCATACCACCCAACACTACAGCCTGTGAGAGATGCACTTATCTAGCCAAACTGGAGGCAAAGCTCTCTCCAACCAGGACTGAACTCATCAGTCAAGAGGAGAAGGTTAACACTTGCACCACACCACACTCATCACATATAGTCTCATTAAACCTACACCACCAAAACCCACACATAGAAACAAAAAAACACACGGAAACTCTCAATAATAATCTGCCCAAGCAACAGAGACCTCCAAAGCAGAAATGCAGGCAACCTCCACCCCTCAACACTACACAAAAGACACATAACCCACAAACTCAGCGTGCCACTCAACCATAGCCCATAAGGCAAAACAACGTACCCAACACATTAGTCATAAGTGACTCTATAGTCAGGCACACTGATGTTCCACTCACCAGACTAAACAAGGAGAAGGTCACTGTTAGCTGCCTATCAGGTGCCAGGATCCACCACATAACCCACGCACTCAGGTCACTCCACAACAAGTACAAATATGACTCTGTCATTGTCCATGTTGGTGTGAATGACCTGAGATGTTCCTCCCTGGACAACATGAAAAGAGACATGGAAGAGATCTCCGATCTTGTAATCAAGGCAGGTATGACCCAAGCCCTGAGTAGCATCCTACCTTCACCCAGCATGATACTGCAGTACAAGGACAAAATGACTGACTTCAACAATTGGCTAAACTTCTGGTGTCATTATAAGGGGATCCAGTATCTGTCTGCCTGGGATGACATGGTTGACAGGCCACTATGCTTTGCCAGATATGGCCTGCATCTGTCACCCCTGGGATTCTGGATACTGGCTAAGGCTCTTGCCTATAGTGCCTTTTTAAGGCATTCACATGGCAAACCCACCACCGTAACAGATACAGGCAAGCAAAAACTGAGGGTAATGCTACTCAACGCCAGAAGTCTAAACCTCAAAATGCACTCACTCAAGGCACTCCTTAAAATGGGGAACATCTATATCTGTGCAGTGACTGACACCTTGTTCAAGTCTCTAGAGAGCATCCTGCATTACAAGACTATAACTCATACCATACCTTTCGGCATCTAACCTGGACCGGAACACCAAAGGTGGAGGTGTGTCCATATTCATTAAGGATATCCACACCTCCAGGCTAGTTGGCCAACATAATGCATCCGAAATTATCCAAGTGTAACTAACTCTGGGCAAAACTGCAATCCAAATTGTAGCTTGCAATAGATCTTCCTCCATGCCCCAGGATTCCCACTCCGCTCTTCTTGATATACTGGAAAATATTAGGGTTCAGCCAAACACCCTAATAATGGGTGATTTCAGCTACTCCACCATTAACTGGGAAAACTACTCATGTACCAACTCCTTCACTCAATGCTTTCTAGAATTCATAAATTCCAATGTCCTGGATCAACGTATCCACACCCTTACCAGGGGCAACAATATCCTAGACCTAGTCATTACCAACATGAGTGACCAGTGTTCCACACCGGAAGTCAACTCCTCGTTGGTCAGGTCCGACCATAAGCTAATCACCATAGATATCCACATCCTGCCCCCACCCACCATTAAGGAAATCACTGTAAAAAATTTCTCCAAAGCCAACTTCATGCTTCTTAAGACAGAAGTGGCAAATTTCACGACACCCATGCAGATGGACAATACAGTTAAGACTGCTGAATCCTATACAAATGCACTCTATAAGTACTTACACAAGTGCATGGATTGTGCTATCCCCAGCAGAACCAAGAAGCCATCCTCCAAAAAAAGGAAGCCAATCTGGTGGTCCCCTGCAATAAACAAACTCTGCAACAGAAGGAAGAAACTGTTGCAAAATAGAGTAAAAACCCATGAGTGGAGGAGCTCCCTGGTCAGCCTCTGTAATAAGTTGAGATCCCTCATAAAATTCACCAAAACTAGCTATGAAAAAAAGAATGCCACTGATTCTAAGGACAATCACAAAGCATTCTATAGCTATGTCAAGAATCTCAATGGTAATGCCCAGATCTGCTCTGAGTTACAGTATAATGGCATGAAAATCACACAACCAACTGATATTGCCAACATCCTGGATAATAGGTTCAGTGCTAACTTTAACCCCTTCTCACCCCCTAAATGGCCCGTATCTATACCGGAAGAATGCAGAGTCCCTGCAGTCACAACTGCACAGGTAAAAACTGCACTCTCCATGGGACAGGTCAACATCCCAGGCTGCATTCTACATGAACTTCAGAATGAACTGTCCCCCACCTAAGCACCATGTTCAATCATAGCCTCACATCAGGTTTTGTACTCATTGAATGGCACACAGCAATAGTTAAACCATTCCACAAAGGGGGAGCCACCACGGACCCCAGGAACTATCACCCTATTAGCCTGACAAGCCTGGTTTGCAAGGCCATGGAATGTATTATCATGGAACTCATAAACAAAAATATTGGTAACCTCCAAACTCTGGACCCCACCCAGTTCGGGTTTGTGAAAGGCAGATCATACCTCCTGAACCTGACTAACTTCTTTAAAACAGTCACCAAAGCCATAGATTTGGGTAAGGCAGTTCACACAGCCTATTTGGACCTCACCAAGGCTTTCAATACCATTCCCATTCTGGAATTATAGATAAACTCACTAAACTGGGTATAAATCCATACATCACAAGATGGGTTGCCAACTGGCTCACTGACAGAACCCACACTGTAAAAGTTGCAGTCTCCAAATCTGACTTCAAACCAGTGACAAGTGGAGTACCGCAGGGTTCAGTCCTGGGTCCTCTCCTGTTTGGTATCTACTTCTCTGAAGTATGGGCTAATACAGAGGGCCACTGGCTGATAAAGTTTGCAGATGACTGCAAATTAGCTGCCATAGCTGAGACCCCAAATGATGTGGACATCCTACAGAAGGACCTCACTGAGACAGATGCCTGGTGTCATAGCCATGGACTCAAACTCAATGCCAAATTAGTGCATTGTCATTCCCTTTGGAAAAAAAACTCTGTACCCATGAACTACCACATAGGTGGCAGTCCACTTAATGCTGAAGGTGTGATAAGAGACCTTGGGACTCAGGTGGACAGTAGTCTCTCCTTTGATAATCACATTGCCACAGTAGTCAGGAAATCCTTCTACATGGCTCACCTCATCACAAAGGGGTTCTCATCCAGGAAAAAAGAGGTCATTGTTTCCCTCTACTCGTCTCTCATTAGACCCATTATTGAGTAGAATGCCCCTTTTGGTATGTACCTCACAAGACATCTACAACAACTGGAAAGGCCACAGAAGTACCTCACAAAGAGGATAATGGGACTCAAACAGATGCCCTATGCTGACCGTCTCAAAAAACTCCAGCTTCACTCCATAGTATATCCCCTACTCTGAGGTGATCTCTGCCTAACATACAAAGCTATGTCAAACCCAGAGCTGTTAGACATGCTATACCTAAATAAATCCCCATCTCTCCGAGATACATGTTCTAGGAACTTAAACTTTGTCACCACAATAAACAGAACTTGCTAGAGGGATAGATTCCTGTCCCAGAGACTTCCCATACTCTGGAACAAGCTACCTATTTATGTCAAGCAGAGTTCCTCATTAGCACTCTTCAAGAAAAATCTTGATGAGTGGATGGAAAATAGGAAATTCACCCTGGTGATCACTTCTGTGGCTCTGCTCGACAGGTGCATAGGAAAATAACTTTCTTGGGTGGCAAAAGCCAGGGAACCTTGTTGGCTAGGCTTACATAGGCCCTTTTGCCGATAGCCTAGTTCCTACCTATGAACCTTCCTATGAAGATGGGAAATAGAAAATTCACCCCCGGGATCTCTCCAGTGTCTCTACTCGACAGAGGCACTAGGAACTAAGGTCAGGTGGCATGATGTCAAGGTAATCCTCTGGGCTAGGCTTCTAAAGGCTCCAGGGCCATTAGCCTAGGCCTCACCTATGAACCTATGACCTTCACCTATGTGCTTACTGCAATAAACTGCAGCCATGTCCCTATCAAAACCCCCATGGAACCTGAAGCAGAAAAGTATATAAATAGAAATTGTTGGCCATAGCTTTACTGTCAGGTGGTGTGCTCAGCAGATGACAGCATAACAAATTGCATTTATTTATTGCATTTGTTTACTGGAAAAGTCCACTGGACCCAAAAGAGCCCATTCTCGGTGGAGGCCCAGGGAGAAAAGCTCCTACAAGAACACAGATGCAGAAAAAAATTAAATATTAATTAGTAGAAACAGTGTTACACATAGTGGTTACAGTAATATGTACAGAATATATACATAAGTCAGGGATTTAGTTGGTTTGATTACAGTAACATATACAGAATATATATATATAAGCAGGAATTTAGTTGCTTGCCAGACGTGGTTAAAAACAGAGATAAATCAATCAGCATTATTGTACCAGTATCAGCAAGTGATGAAAGGAAAAAGAAATAATAAATATGGAGAGAAGTATCATCAGTTACTAATAGTAAAAAGCATTGGAGTTTAGTAATCATATAAGGAGAGGGAAGAGGTTAGGTTATAGAGCAGGAACATAGCCAGGAAGAGTTGAGATGATTATTCAGTATTTGTTTGAAGGTGGTGGTGCTGCCCGTATTTCTTATAGAAGGAGGAAAAGAGTTCCATAGTTTGGCGATGGTGAAGACTAGAGCAGTTGACCAGCCGGTAAGGTGGTCTTTTCTACTTTTAAAAGTAGATGATTTTCAGATCTTAGTTGCCTACTGGGTTGGTATTTGGCAAGTAGAGTTGAGAGAGCAGGGCAGTCTGTTGGTCTGCAGATTATTTTGTGCCCTGTAGTTAGTTGGGTGAATGAGAGATGGTGGGGGAGTTCCAACCAGCCTAATTGTTTCAGTGGGTTACAGTGGTGGGATGAGAATTTGGCCTTGATGGCAAATTTGGCTATTCTGTTGTAACACATAGCAAGTTTGGATTTTGTAGAATTTTGGATATTAGTGAGGAGAGGGACACCATAAAGGAGAGAGGGTAATAAAAAGGTAGTTGCAAGGGTTTGTCTAGTAGAGAGCCTAAGAAAGTGTTGGTGCCTGTACAGCATACCGAGCTTTTGGTGTGTTTTTCTGATGTTACTGTTTATGTGTAGGTCAAAGTTTAGGTTTTCATTTATAATAATGCCTAGTAATTTAGTGTATGGGACAACTTCTATAGTGGTATTGTCTTGGGTTTGTATACTAAAGAGTTTTTTTATCTAGGGGAGTGGTTTTCTTAGAGGTAAAAATTACTAGTTTAGTTTGTTTGGATTTAGGGCAAAATGATTGTTAAGCATCCACGATTCAGTAGAGGTGAGGGCATTCTAGTTGATCTGCTGTAGTTCAGAGCTGGAATTTGCAGTGCATATTATTGTAGACTCATCAGCATACTGGATTACTGAGCATTGTGGGAGAATGGTGTGAATGTTGTTAATAAAGATGCTAAATAAGACAGGACCCTGTATGGAGCCTTGGGGTACCCCTGTGGAAGTATTGAGGAAAGGAGATAAGACTGTTGCCATTTGGTGGAGTGCTGCCTGTTGGAGAGATAGCTATTGAACCATTATAGGGTAGGTGGGGAAATGTAGAGGGTAGATAGTTTAGAAAGGAGGATAGTGTGGAAAATGGTATCAAAAGCTTTGGAGAGGTTGAGGAAAAGAGAAGCAATTATTTTACCAGAATCCTGTACCCAGTTAACTGTATCAAGGAAGGAAAGGAGGGCGGTAGTGGAGCTGTGTCCTGGTCTGAAACCACGCTGAGTGGGTGACAGAATTTGATTTTCAAGCAGGTGGTTGAGGAGTTGGGCATGGATGCATTGTTCCAGTATTTTAGAGAGGGGTGAGAGAATAGCTATGGGTTGAAAATTTGTGGTCTTTGTTGGTGTCGCCTTTGTGTAAGAGGAGAATGAATGCTTTTTTTCAGATGTCTGGGACAAGGGACTCTTTAATTGATATGTTAATGAGTATGCTGATGGGATAAGCTATAGAGTTTGCTGCTAGCTGCAGGGAGTGTGGGGGTAGATTGCCAGGGGCTAGAGTACAGGATTTTAAGCTTAAGTAAGTTTTTTATTGAGGCAATGGGTATGGGGGATCATTTTAGGATAAAGTTGTGTGTAGGATTGTTTTCTGGGATGGTTTGGTTATTAACTGTCTTGGTGGTGGTAGTGAGGTTAACCATAGGAAAGGTGGCAGTTAGGTTAGCTGTCAGTGAAGTAGGAATTGAAGAGGGTGTCAAGTTCGGTACGGGTTTTGTGCGGGTCAGGCGATGGGTTGCTTTGAGAATCTGGATGTAAAAGATGGTTGATGGAGGACCAGAATTTTTTGGGAATATTTTTATGTTGGCTTTGTAGGTAGAGGCAGTGGGCTTTTTCATCATTGGTTATTAGACCTTTTGCCTGTTTATGGAGTTGTTTGTATTGTATTAGAGTTGTAGGGTCTTTGTGTTTCTGCCATGATTTTCAGATTTTATCCCTTGTGGACATGACTTCTTTGGTGGATTTTCAGAGCCAGCTTGAATGGTTATGTTTTATTCATTTTTGGCAGGTGGGTGCTTGCCAATTTAGGATGTCTAGGAATGATGAGTTAAAGAACTCAACAGCCTTGTTAAGTGTCAGGGATTTGAGGGATTCCCAATTTCATTTAGCTAAGGTTTCATTAAATATGGATGGTTGGAACAAAAAGTGTGGAGGAGTTGCCATAGTCTATTCCAACAATCTTACTATTTCTCACCTAACACAGTCTACCCATCTTTCTCCCCAGCAGAAATACTGGAAGTTAACCTTAAAGTCAATAACTAGAACACAATTACTATAGTAGCCAACTACATTCCACCAGGGGAAAATATTCCACTGTTGGAAAACATTCTCTCTTATCTCTCCCTGAACATCCCAAATGAAACAATTCTTCTAAGTGACATCAATATTAATTGGCTAACCCTCAATAACCCAGGATCCCCACACAATATTAATCTATATGGATTTACTCAGCTAATTACCAAACCAACACATTTAAACAACTCCCTCTCCACAAATACCCTCATTGATTGGATACTTGTCTCAGCTCCTTCCAAATATCACAATCCAGAAACCCTTCCCGATTCCCTCAGTGACGACTCACCCATTAAGGTGCTAAGATATACAAACCACCTCTCTAAACCACACAGATACATTCCTAGACATAATATTTATAACTTCAACCCAGAAACATTTAACACCTTCATATCTAGTGTAAGCTGGGACTTCCCCACTCAGTTCCCACTAGATGAAGCTGTCCTTGCTTTCAACTCTACTTTTTTTGATATCGTAAACTCATCAGCCCCACCTCGTAAAATTAGGACAAAAGCAACAATATCTCCTTGGCTAACAAAAAACATACAAACTCTCATGAAGTCTAGAGTTAAGTCCTGGAATAAATGGCAACAAACAAAAGACTCAATTGACCTGCAAAGATATAAAGAACAAAGAAACCTGGTCAAAAAGCTTATCAATAAAGACAAAAAAGAATTCTATTATAAACACCTATAACACTAAAATCTGACCCAAAAAAATTCTGGAATGTTATCAACCAGATACGTCATCCTGGAAACCCTACCTTACCCAACCCTAGCCCTGACAAGACACCAGTGGAGAGTGCCAACACCTTCAATACTTACTTTGTTGAATCAGTATCCAAACTCTTTAACTCCAATAACTCCAATAGCTCCAATACATGGAATCCCAAATGCCCAGCTTCCTCTTCAACAACTACCCCTCCCAAAACCTTCTCCATCAAGTCCATCTCCATAACATACATCTGAACCCTACTCTCTAAACTGAAACCATGCTCAGTATCTGCTGATAACATCCCATCATACTGTCTTCAGACAGCTGCACACTCACTTGCCTTTCCCATCTCTACCATTATACATCACTCAATCTCTGAATCCAAAGTGCCATCTATCTGGAAACAGTTTTACACCCTACCTATCCACAAAGGAGGTAACTCCACTGAAATCTCTAACTTCAGACCCATTGCCATCCTCTCCCCTCTGTCAAAAGTTCTTTAAAAATGCATACATGCTCAAGTCATGGAGCATCTCTCTCAAGAAAACCTACTTACTCCTACACAACATGGTTTTCGACCAAAGCATAGCACCTATACTGCTCTTCTGTCCTTTCTCAATACTATTTCCCTGGCCAGAGATGACCATAAACTTATCTGTTGTCTCTTCCTAGATCTCTCAAAGGTCTTTGATACTGTTTGTCACTCTCTACTATTAAACAAACTGTCTAACCTCAACTTCTCCTCAGATACAGTGGCATGGCTTGCAAGCTATCTAAAAGATAGATTCCAAGCAGTAAGATGGGACACTGCTTTATCTACTCCCCTTCCAATAAAAATGGGTGTCCCTCAAGGATCCATTTTAGGACCACTACTATTCAACATGTTCAGACACTTGCTCTATACCTCCTGTCCATTCTCCTCTAGTATCCGATACGCTGATGAATCTAGGTTCATAGGTTCACAGGTTGGCACTAGGCTATTGGCTGTAGGCCTATACAAGCCTAGCCATAACAATTCCCTGGCTATTCTTCCCACAGTATTTACTTCCCTGGACCCCTGTCTAGCAGGGCGACTGACGTGATCCCTGGGGTGAATTTCCTATCTCCCATCTGCAGTCATAACAATAGCAAACTCTCCCTCTGAACTCTTATCAGCTACCCAGTTGTCCTTTAACTCAGTGGAAACATGGTTCTCAAACAACCAACTCATCCTCAACCCTAAAAAAACAAAACTCCTACTCTTCCTCCCTAAAACAGACAAACACATTAAGACCTCTTTTACTATCCAGTCGCTTAACAAGACCCCTATTGTAGTTGAATCTAGCTCAAAATTCCTCGGTATCACAAATGATGATCAACTAAAATTTGATCTCCACATAAATAATTGTATCAGGAAAACTCACCTTAAATTAGGTCTACTACATAGAAATAAAAATATTCTCACTCAGGAAGCCAGAATTGCCCTCACTCATGCCTACCTTCTTCCCTGCTTAACATATTTCTCACAAATCCTTACTAACCTTAACTCCTCTCTCCTTACTAGACTTGAGACTACATACCACAAACTAGCTAAATTTACAACTCAACAACCCTATAGATCTCACCACTGTGTCTCTCTAAAACTGGCTTGAGCTGCTCCACCTCCTCCTTCTCTCTCAGCTTCAAACCATATACTCAGTTCTTTACCAGCCATCTTTCTGTCCAGCCTTACACTCAGTCATCTCCCACTATGCTCCTTCACAAAACCTCTGCAGCTCTTCCCAAGACCTCTTAAATATCTATAAGCCCAAGTCTAAAGCAGGGTGCAACTTATATAGCTACTACCCCTCTATTGAATGGAACAAACTTCCTCTTGAAATTCAAACACACACACATCCCAAACAATTTAAACTAACTCTAAAAGAATATTTCAAAGGGCAATGGATCTGCCAATGCTCAAACCCACCTTAATAACACTCTGCTAATCTAATGTTTTTATGATTGTTAAGTTTTAATATAGAGATTAGTACTTCGGCTGGGGAGAAGGTGGGTGTTGGTTTTGAGTAGGGAATTAATGTATATTTGCTAGGGAAGAGTATTGCTACTCCTCCTCCTCTCTTGTTTGCCTGATCGGCTCTCAAGCATGAGTACCCTGGGGGAAGAAACTCCATGTCTTTTACATATGATTTCAACCAGGTTTCGGTAGCTGCTATAATATCAGGGTTGTTTTGTAAAACCCATGCATGGAGTTCAGGTATCTTGTTTTTAAGGCTTTGGAGATTTATGGTTGACAGCAAGAGAGATTTGCTAAGTTTGCTAGGGCTGCAGAGAGTTGGACCTGGGTTGGGATGTACATCACCACACTGGAATATAATGTTTTTCCAAATTATGTGACCTATACTTAGTACTTTTCTTGAAAATGGTATAGTTGCTGCTGGTGGTGTGATAATGGGGATGTCTGTGGAGAGGTAGAACTTTTTCTTTGGATATTACAGAGGTATTAACTGTGAGTAAGCTAGGGTGGATGTTTGAGTAACTTGGTAAATGACAAATATCATGGTGATATATCCTGGTAGTGTCCACAATGCTGTTATATGGAGGGAAACTGGTCTGATGACTGTTTTTTAACATGGTGAAATACCTGAGGGACTACTGCTAGGTAAGTGCAGAAACATAACTAGGACATAAGCAGGGCAGATGTTTCAGACCAGTTTTCCTCCATATAACAGCATTGTGGACACTACCAGGATATATCACCATGATATTTGTCATTTACCAAGTTACTCAAACATCCACCCTAGCTTACTCACAGTTAATACCTCTGTAATATCCAAAGAAAAATTCTACTTCTCCGCAGACACACCACCAGCAGCAACTATACCATTTTCAAGAAAAACACTAAGTATAGGTCACATAATTTGGAAAAACATTATATTCCAGTGTGGTGATGTACATCCCAACCCAGGTCCAACCCTCTGCAGCCCTAGCAAACTTAACAAATCTCTCTTGCTGTCAACCATAAATCTCCAAAGCCTTAGAAACAAGATACCTGAACTCCAGGCATGGGTTTTACAAAACAACCCTGATATTATAGCAGCTACCGAAACCTGGTTGAAATCATATGCAAAAGACACTGAGTTTCTTCCTCCAGGCTAATCATGCTTGAGAGCCGATTGGCCAAACAAGAGAGGAGGTAGAGTAGCAGTACTCTTCCTTAGCACATGTACATTAATTCCCTACTCAAAACCAACACCCACCTTCTCCCTAGCTGAAGGCTGTGGCCTGCTTATCTTCTTGGGATTGATGCTAACATTTTGCTTCTAGTGAGAGAAGAAGCAAAGGAGCATTGTATCCCAACAGAGTAAAGCTGTGCTGAGACCAGCATTAGTAGTAGCCAGGCAGTAGCCATTCATGTGACTCCCCTCTTTTCATCATTCTTGACAAGCTAATTCTTTGTTTTCAGTAAGTGTTGCCTGATTTGTTTCTAACTTCAGAATATCTGCCTAAATAATTCATCCTTAAATTTTCAGGGTCTACATATTAGTTTCCCCTCAAGTGTTTGTCAGTGCTCTGTACAGACTCAGTCTCACTGAGTGACATTTTTCCTGTAAAACCACAATTGAAATTTCTCCAATACCTAGTTGCACAGAGGACAACTAGTTTGCAGTGACAAGCATTGTCCACATAGTTGCAAACTGAATATTCCTGACAGCGATTTATATTCTCTCTCCAACTGTCTAATCAATAAAAAAAGGGTCTGTTGCCATGGATATGAACTTTCCTACTATCTTCTGTATTGCATCATGGATATGGGCATGCTGAGGCAATGTAGAAATTGCCTCATGTTTATGGAGAACGAGTTAATTCTCAAACAAACTGATATGGTATGTGAGAGATTTATTTACACAATGTCACTGGAGGCAAAGCTCTCTCATAAAAATACTCTTAATGTCAAAAAGGTTGCCAGTAGCACACATGCTGAACCCATCATGCACAATTCAAAGCAGTCATATCGACTCACATATGCTGAGGCACTTACATGTAACCTTCCTAAACCACAAAGACCTCCTAAAGTACACATAACAAATACCCTCAGCAGCGACAAATGCACCCTTTCAAAACAATACCTATATCAACACATAGAGCTACATCTCTTAGCCCATAAGGCAAGCCACCACACAATCCAACATTCTAGTCATTGGAGACTCCATCATGAGACACACTGAGGTCTCTCTCACCAGGCTGATAAAGGAGAAAGTTATGGTCAGTTGCTTATCAGGGGCTAGGATCCACCACATTACATATGCACTCAGGTCATTGGACCACAATTACCAATATGACTCAGTCATAGTCCATGTGGGAGTAGATGACCTGATATGTACCTGCCTAGCTTATATGAAGAGAGCCTGCCTAGCTTATATGAAGAGAGATGTCATGGAGCTTTCAGAATATGTGTCTCAGGCTGGTATGAGCCTAGCATTGAGCAGCATTTTACCTTCTCCAAGGATGATGCCACAATACAAACAAAAGATGATTGAATTTAATAATTGGCTTTGTTTCTGGTGTCATTCTAAGTGGGTGCAATGCAATATTTGTCAGCATGGAAAGAGATGGTCAACAGGCCATGCTGCTTTGCCAGGAATAGTCTGCACCTCTCCCTCTAGACTTTCAAATATTAGCTAAAACATTGTCTTCCCCCATAGTGGCTTTTTTAGGCAATGCCAAACTGAAAGTGCTTCCAACATAGCCAATCAAAACCAAGAAAATCTAAAGGTATTACTGCTCAATGCTATGAGTCTTAACAGAAAACTCCACTTACTAGAAGCTCTCAATACCCTAGAGAATGCTGACATCTATGTGGTCACTGAGACATGGTTTAAAGCCATGGAGAGCACAACAACAGTGCAAGGTTATAATGCCTTCCACACATTTGGGCCAGCTACTACACAGACAGAGACTAAAGGTGGAGGTGTCTCTATTTGCATCAAAAATAAATATACTTCAATGCTGGCCAAACAGGACAATGCACTTGAGTTGCTCCATGTTCAAATCACCATAGGCAAAATCCATTACCACGTCCTTGCAAGCTATAATTCCCTCTCTATGACCCAGGAAACTCATACCATGTATTTAAACTTATTAGAAACACCATCCAACTCAATACCATATTCATGGGTGAGTTTAATTACCCCACAATTAACTGGGAATCTTATACAACACCAAACATACATGCACAGAGATTCCCGGATTTTGTAAACACAAACTATCTGGACCAGATAGTCAATACACCAACCAGGGGTGCAACCACACTGGATCTAGTCCTCACTAATATTGAAGACTGCTGCATACCCCCTACTGCAATGCCTTCGCTGGTAAGGTCTCCTTTGAAGTAAAAATAAAACCTGGACCCCCAGCTAAACCTGGAATATTCAAGAACTATTCTAAGGCTAACCTCCTGCTATTAAAGCAAGAAACTGGCAAAATTTCAAGCTCCCATAAAACCTGAGAACACTGCTGCATATGCAGAATTGTTCACAGAAACTCTGTACAAGCATGTTAATAGCTTCATAGAGACAGCTGTCCCCACCAGGAAGAAGTACAGAACTAACTCAAAAAACAAGACACCCTGGTGGAATCACAAGATCAATAGGCTGTATAAAAGGAGGAAGAAAATCATGGCAAAAATTAGGAGGTGCAGCACCCAGCAGGATAAAAACACTCCCATCAAACTAAATAAATCAGAGAATAAATAAAGTCTACCAAAGCCAAACTTCAGGTAAGTTTGGCCTCCCATGCCAAGGACAACCACAAAGCATTCTTTAGCTATGTCTGCAATCTCAAAGCAATACACAATTGTGTGCAGAGCTTATTGTAAATGGAGACACCTATACTGAACCAGTAGATATAACAAATCTCCTGGCTGATAAATTCAGCTCCAGCTTTACCACTTTCTCCCCCTTAACCTTCCCTCGGGAAATACCATCAAATATAACTCCCCCAACTATCACTAGGGAGCAAGTCCTTAATGCTCTCTCTAAGACAAAGAACACTGCATCAGTGGGCCCAGACAATATCCAAGGATGCCTTCTAAATAACATGAAACATGACCTGTTAGGGCCTCTGGAATTACTATTTAACTGTAGCCTCCAAACAGGCTTCATGCCTCATGAATGGAGAAAGGTAACAGTCATCCCTCTACACAAAGGTGGACCATCTACAGACTATGCAAACTACAGACCCATAAGTCTCACTAGTCTTATATGTAAAGCCATGGGAAGAATTATCATGGAGATGATCAATAGAGATATAGCAAACCTCCAGACACTGGACCCAACCCAGTTTGGTTTCGTTAAGGGCAGATCATGCCTACTCAACTTGGTGGACTTCCATGAGAAGGTCACCAAGCAATGGATAAGGGCAAAATCTTCACACTGCCTGCCTTGGCCTGGCCAAAGCATTTGACATACTACTCCACTCAGGCATTGTTAACAAACTCAAGAGGATAAGTACAAACCCATAATCATCTGGTGGATAGCCAACTGGCTCACAGACAGGACCCAGGAAGTTAGAATTGGGGAGTCCACCTCTACAAAGAGGCCAGTCACAAGTGGAGATCCTCAGGGATGAGTCCTTGGCCCTCTCCTTTTTGGCATTTACTTCACAGAAGTCAAGGCCAATGTCAGTGGTCTCTGACTAAATTTGCAGATAATTGCAAATTAGAAGCTGTCATTGAATCTCACACTGACACAAATGTTCTCCAAGAGGGGCTGACACAGATGAACAACTGGTGTTAGAGCCATGGACTAAAACTAAATGCCAAGAAATGCATAATGGTATCCTTTGGAAAGTCATCCATCCCTGGTAACTATCATATTGACAACACACCCCTTAGAGTTGACCCAGTAGCATAGCTCTCAACCAATCAGGGGGAAATCTCAACAAAATCAAGGACAAATGCACAAATAATCAGGAACTATCAGGGACACTTTTAAACTATTAGTATTATTAACTTTAGACCATTGCCAGAATAAGAGAATGTGACTTAATATACAGTTTCTAAAGTAAAATAAGTCTATAACTCTAATTATTGCCATTATTTATTAAGTGCAATCCACCACCTTTTCTACAAAAGTCACCAGTTTTAGGAGAGATTAGGAGGGACAGATTTAAAATTTGAATCAAAATCAGGGACGTCCCTGAAAATCAGGGACAGTTGAGAGGTATGCTCAGTAGTAAGGGACTTAGGGACACACATAGATATTAATCTAGCCTTTGACCATCATGTGTCTACAGTGGTGAGGAAATCATTCTCTGTTGCACAACTTATAAACAAAGGTATGGCATCAAAGTCCAAAGAAGTCATTGTTCCACTGTATTCAGCATTCATCAGACCTATCATTGAGTACAATGCCTCCTTTGGTATGTACCTAACCGGGCATATCCAACAATTGCAATGTCCACAGACACTCCTCATTAAAGGAATATAGGCTTAAGTAATATGTCCTCTGCAGACCTCCTCAAGGCCCTATCCCTGTATTCTGTCTCCTACAGGCTTTTGAGGGGAGATCTATGTCTGGCATACAGGGCATTGTCATACCCCACTCTGATGGACCTCCTGCATATCCATAAAACAAACAGCACCAGAATTACCCACTCTAAAGACTTAAACCTTGCCTGTGATATAAATAGGACCTGCTGGAGAGATAGTTATGTATCCCAGAGACTACCTCGTCTATGGAACAGGCTTCCCATCCATGTGAAGCAGAGTTCCTCCTTAACCCAATTCAAGTGCAACTTGGACAATTGGATGGGAAACTGGAAATACATCCCTAGTTTGGCACCTCTGTCTCTAATGGACACAGGTAACCTATAAATGGCTCATCTCTCTGGACAATGCTTACACTTATCAAGGGTATCAGAACTTGTCAGAGATTTGGGATGCATGGCTAGGCTTAAAAAGTCCCTTGTGGTCATTAGCCGAATAAACACATGTGAATCTATGAAACTATGAACCATTATGCCAACCTCCCACTTAATGTCCATGAAATGCTGCACTTGATGCATACATTGCTTCATATGGGCATGTGTGCTACTTCTTATGCATATGTGAATGTATGTGCTCCTATGCATGCAGTCAAGCATAGTCTAGTTATGCCCAATATATTGTGATCCTGTACGTCACACTTACAAATGATGTAGTTAGCATGCTGCTACTGACACAAGAGTTCCATTGTATATGCATGTGGGATGACAGCAATGCACAAACAGCCTTTTCCCCATAGTTTACACATAACACAGTGAGATGTGCATGCTTTGTGCATTTATGTGTCATGTTTGCTCACCAACATGACATGTCCTTGCCCCTGTGCTTTCTTTGACACTGCTGTGTCATACTGTCACACTGGCATACTGTTTTTCTGTGTGGCATTTATTTGCCACTATGGAGCCATGTCATATCAAATACTGTGGCTGCTATATATGGGTAGCCCTCCTTCACATACTGCATAGACCACCACTGTACCAATCGTGTATGCACTATGGAATTGCTGCTTTAAATAGCAACATTCCAGAATGCCTTTTTGTCCTTTTGTTATATTACAACATGCATGGATATGTTCCGATGCATGCCCATATGTTGGTAATTAGCATACATATGCAAAGATTCACATACATGTACATGTCTCTTCACATATTCTGATAAATA
The DNA here is from genome assembly GCF_019279795.1 of Protopterus annectens. Taxonomy (NCBI): domain Eukaryota; kingdom Metazoa; phylum Chordata; order Ceratodontiformes; family Protopteridae; genus Protopterus; species Protopterus annectens. The sequence continues at coordinate 352,846,710 of NC_056731.1, forward strand.
TGGAAAACACATTGTACCCTAGGACTATGAGCATTCATTTAATACATGTTCCTGTACTGTACTGCTGTTCACAGGATTGTCCTTTGCTCAGTCATACCCAAAGTCAGTGATTTATCTATCAGCACAAGTGTTTTGCACCTTTTGTAGTATGTTGGCATGACAGTATATATGTGTATGTGATACTGGTTCTTATTTTGTGTTCCTATGCCTCTTGCTGTTTTATGATTGCACATTACTGTGTATGTGTGATTTGTGCATGGCCGTGTTTAGTGCTGTCAGCAATGCAGTCTATCCATGGGATATACATTTGGCATTTGCTTCAATGTAGCCTGGGTGGACTTCCACACTACCCTATGTGGTGTACACATGCATATACAATGCATCCCCTTAGAAAATGTTGTTCTACTTTACTGTTTGCCTACTTTGCTTTGCTGGCATGTCCTCCTTGTGTGCACTCATGTTCTCCACCTCCATTTCCCCTTTGTGGGTTTGGCATATATCTTGCACAAATGTATGGTATATATTAAGCTTCCTTTGCATTATTGTCAATTATCATATAATTGTATTATTACAATGCTACCTTGTGCCAACTATTTGGCCATTATACTCATGGCGGACATATGAACACAAGGTGCTGGCAACTGCTTCCATTACATTCTTGTTCCTGTTATACTTGTGTGTTATGTATTACCCAGGGTATTTGGTAATAGTTGATCTGTATAACCTAACATTCCTTATATGGCATTATTTGTACATTTCCTGCCGTTTATTATTCCATGTCTTTGGTGTGTGTATGTGTGTTGATATTGCTTTTTGATAGCTCCCTGTTAGGGCACTGAAGGTCACACATACACATATAATCAGCAGCCACTTTGTTGCTTTGCAGGAGTACTGCTGTTTGGCACCATGCTTGGTTGTTTGCCTTTCACATGCATGGTTGCAGGTTCTATTATGTCCTTAGCTGATCTTCTACAGCATTTGCTTGGCTGGCTTTCATCATCGCTGCTCTTGCTTGTCTTGCACTTGCACTGCTGATGGACTACTTGGGGATTGGATTTCATATCCAATGTGTACTGTGATCCCTATTTCTTCCCCTACAACACACACCTGCCCTTGGTCATACACATTCAGGTTTGCAGCAACACATCAGAACATCATAGTGCATAAGTACATATGTATTTTTGCAGTTCGTCATGGTATGTATCACTATTTGACCATTTTCCATTGCACTACCTTGCTTCTCCTTTATATTTATTTCTGACATTTGTCTGCTGTGGTATTTGTTATATGTCTATATCTCCTGATTTGCCCTTCTCCTCCTCTTTCCCTGTCTTTTCCTTTCATTCTGTTCTCCAAAAAACAAAAAATGGGGCCTATTCACAAAAAAAAAAAAAAAATACCCATGCCTCTCTGACCGTCCCTCAGATTTTCCTTTTCCAAAATACCTCTTGTGTGCCCTTCTTTTTCACCTGTACCGCACACGTGCTTTTCTATTTCCCTATTTCCTTGGGTGTGTGCATTACTGATGTTCCCCACACATCTCCCACCCATTGTTAGCTACTGTTAGCCCCGGCAAACTGGCTTTGATTAACCTTCACCTTTATTATTTTTTTAATATTGGAACTTTTGTGGATTCTGTCAGATTCTGTATTTTCAGGTAAAAGTATTCTATCAGTACAAGACATGCAAAGACATCTGTAGTTGTCTTGTGGACCTACAGAGTAAATTGCTGCAGATATGCATTCCTTGAAGTGTCCTGCAGTTTGCTTTGAGCTTGTATAATTTCCATAGCTTTGGTACTGCACATTACGGTTTATTTTACAATTCTCTTGAAGAGCAGATTTGCTGTGACTGCTGAAAAGTATTCTAACACTGCTGGGCAATTCTGTATCATACCAAGATCTAGATTCACTGAGCACATTTACATATTACAAGCTTATCCTCAACTTTTGCACACATATTGGCAAAATGCATTGTGTTCCGCAAGTTACAGAATCTGTCTCATACAGTCACACAACCTTTTCTTTTTTAAAGATAGTTGTACCTTTTTAAATATATTTAAAAATTTAGACCCTTTAAAATTTCAAAAACACAATAGCTATAATTCTCCAGTGTGAATTGTGGACTTATGTGCCACCCATGAACTGAGGCATGAGCATTTAAGTTCTAAAAATTCAGACATTATCAGTGAAGAATTGCCAGAACTCAAGATCAAAGTGAGAAATATGAAGGCAGATTAAACTGATATCCTGTCAGCCATATCTGCAAGTTAAATGAGTCCCGCAGGCTTTACCAGAGCACCTGAAGAGCTGCACATAAATACAGAACTTGTAAGAGAACAGTATTGCAAACTAAATATAAAGTTACTGTGGGGACGTTAAAGTTGTCACAGAATGACTGCCATATGTGCTAGCATATGAAAGCTGCTATCAGTGATACCATCAATGAACACTGAATTTTGAGTTAAAAAATGGTACAGAATTACTGAGCACTGGGACTGCAGCCATAATCCATAGCAATAAAACAATTACATATTCAAATTATAACATGACTGCATCATTCAAACTCAATGCTTCTTAAGAGGCTAGTAGTAAGCTAACTGCCCCTAGGGGCCACTTTGGGCATAGCCTATTACCTCACATGAGGATCGAACCCTTCACCTTCTGTTTGCAAGGTAAACACTTTAATAACCATTATACCAATCTCCCATCTGCATTAATTAAATGTTTATTTTAGTTGAGGCTATGGTTCCATACCACATACCAAAAATCTCTTAGGAAAAGTGAAATTCCTTCAGGATGCACATAGGTCTTCCGATAATTTGTGAGTTAGTGAGTGAGCATGTGTGTATACTTTGATAGACTGGTCTCTTGTCCAGAATTAGTTTCTCTGTTTTGAACACACTGAATGCCAGGAGCTGCATCTCCTTTAAATTCCCAAAGTGGATAAAGTGTGCATGAGAAAATAAAGAAATGGACTAATTGATAGTATTTAAAATATTATAACTTTTGCCTTACAGGCTTCATAAAAGGATAAAGTATAATGCAATTGATGTGATCATAGAGCTAGATAATCCTTCTGTAATGGTTTCCAGTAAGTAAATGGTAGATGTTAACTTTTCTCTAGCTTTCTGTAATTTTTTATTTTTATTTTAGTAATTGTGAATGTAGTTAGCCTGGACAGAGCACATTTTTACTGCTGTCATATTATCTTTTGACATAACTGAGTCAGAGCTCTTTTATAGAAACAAAGCTGCTAATGCAGAGACTTCCCTACCGCTGTCTTGCTAGGTGTATGAATTATTTTTAGAATAGTTTAGAAATGTCAATATTATAGATGGCCATTAAAGCAGAGTTGCTTGTTAACAGTGGTGCTACTTTCACAGACACATTTCAAGTAATCTTCATATTTTGCTTTGCACAAACCTTGAAACAGTGCTGCTCAACAAATGAATCAGAGACACAGAAGCTCTAAGTAACCAAGCCTTTCTAAAGTGAGACTTATACAGACACCAAGTATCATCACATCAGCTTCTTTAAGAAGCAACTGGTCTTGTGAAAAGGTAAGAATCTTCACTTTTATTCTTTGTAGATGGTTGGTGCCACTTGCATAATGTAATTGCATTTGAAAGAATTCTAGAAGCAATGAAAACTATTCTTTTTTGTTTTACTGGAAACATATCTTGCTGGAGTGCATTCATAAACCCCCACAGAATGATATCTCTTACAGCTTTGTTATGAACAAGCAACAGTTGGATAAAATTCTAAAACAAATATACAGATATTTCAAAGTACAATGCTGAAAATGCATTGTAACATGTAATATATTGAGAGCAGTGTTTACAAAAGAAAATATTTTACATTCACATTGTTTAGAAATGGAAATATTGTGATAACATTTTTAATACAACTATGCTGTGAAAAATCCTAATGCATGGTCTACTTGTTATTTTGACACTAATTGCTGATGCAACCATGTTGTAATTTTTATTCAATACCAGTAAAGCAGTCAGACAAAAACATCATTGACAGAAGAAATTATTACTCACAACTGTGTTTGAAGGTGTGTAGAAAGAAAAGAATGCATGCAAAAGGGATCATTTAGATAGGTTATTAAGGATTAAATTAATTAAAGCCAAGTAGTTAATTGGCGGTAAATGTAAGTATTACAATAGATTGTAAGAGAGGAGGTGAGGGGAAGACTGGTTGTGTTAAAAGAAGTAAGAAAGAAGAGGAATGGAAAATGAAAATTTACAAAGTTGGAAAATATTACTAATTTGGAGACTGATGAATGTTAGAGGTCAGTAGAGTGGTTAATGAGTAGTGTACTATATTGTAAGACAAATATTCTGCTTTACTAATGCTGCACACAATTACAATGTCTTCTAGTTATTAAGTGGGTCTTGAAGATTTGTGTGAATTTTTTAGTGATTGAATTAGACCCTTCAATTGGCAAAGAGTTCTAAACTTTGGTTAGCTACTTTCATGCATGATTATGAGATTTAGTGGTACATAGCTGTTTCAGATAATTTGGAATGCATTGATGTTTTTCATGTGATCACTGCAGTAGTAGCCTAAGCTATAAGGGTTGTGACCTGCCAAGAACATAATGGCCGACTGAGTTCCCAAAGATTGAGCAAACTTTCCATGCATCCAGCCCATTAGTCAGCTTGAGATAAGCTGAGTAAAAGTTAGGCTTGGACACCAAGCTCTTCAGAGCTTTCATGCCACCAAAGAGAGTTCTCCTCTGTGGGCACTTGAGAATCGATGGTCATGTAACGCTGTTCCATTGCTGGGGGGGGGGGGTAAGTTCCTTTTGGAGAAAAAAAAAACACTTACTCTTTATTTTTTGTTGCAAAAAACTTCTTTTTTTCTGTAATATTATTGACTGTCATGTGACTTTTGTTCCATTTAAACAGGAATGTTATTTTTTTACTTTGTTACTCAAAAGTTGTTACATATTTAAATCTATATTTTCTGAGGGGAAACTGATGCTAATTTAATTTTTGGGGCTGGGGTAAGTGTTTAATGTGCCTTTTACTGTGTTTTTCTTGGGAGGGGTAGCTAATTTACAACTTCTCTGTTTTACTTACTATGGCTGCTTATCTTTCATAGGCATCTGGCACCTTTTTCAACTTAACCATGAAACCACCGGCTGGTTCCTTGGTTTTACCTACTTCTACCACAAAAAGAAAATTATTGGTAAGCAACCTCTGACACCTCATTAGGCTGACATTTTGTGTAAACCACAGGTGGGTGATTCTGGCATGGTCAAAACTGGTTCATTGGATGACTCATCTTTTTCCTTGGGTTCAGCTGGTGTAGTCCATACAGTGACCATGGATTGTGGGATAGACATATCTGCTGCATCTATTGGTGTGCCCTTGTTGGACAGGGGAGAGCTATTCTTGTAGATCCTTGGATAAAGAGCAGGGAGTGTCTTTTTGCTTAGCTAGAAAGTTATGCACATTGAAAGGGAGGTGATTGCTATAATTCTGGCACTGTTTCTTCAGGAATTCTTGCCAAAAAGAAATAAAATACTAAACATACGAGATGGAAAAGGTTTTGATAAGTTTGTTGGAACAGGTGTATGCTTCTGTAACTCTTGTTTTTAGAATTCTCAGCTGCCAGGCACATATGTAAAAGTTTATCAAAGCCACTTGTGAGAAAATGAGGAATGTTTTGGCATTGGTTGCCTCTTGTGAGGAAAATCTGTTCTGTATAATGTGGCTTCTACTGTCTCTTAAGTCACTATCCATTGTTTAAACTGTGTATGTAACACAACTGATGCCACTTCCAGGGCTGCTGCCACTGGAACTGCTATAAGGAGGTTTAAAACCACCCAGAATATGTCAGAAAAAATGACATTTTGAATTTTCCCCTGGATTGAGAACTGGTTTTGCACCATCTGCTGGTGAAATCATTAAAAAATGTTATGAGAGGGGGAAGCTGATTCACAGGATCTCTCAGATTTTTCATCCCACCTTTTCCATGTTTATTGAGGGATTCTTCCAATTTCAATAATAAAAAAATAAAAAATAAACAGTCTTAATAGTTTGCTAGTATGCAGATGTTTAAAAAGCAGAGGTAGTATCAGGCAGGTTCCATTAAGAAAGCTTAAATCTCCCAGAACAAAGGACAGTCTAATACATCTGAATGAGTATATGAGGGACTTTACTGCACCCTCCCACCATGGCAGTCCCATAATTCTTCCAGAAAGTCTGAATCTCCATTTCTGGCAACAGATTATTCAGACAGATGAGCTGTGAGATCAGTGGGAGTCTGATCTTCCTTTCCAGAATCCTTCTTATTCACCAGACCAAACTCTTCCTTTCCCTCGTGTCATCCAGCATATGCTGGCTCAGGACATGATAGCACTGCCCCCTTTCCTCAGTAAGGAAAAGGATTTTATTAAACAATATTTCAGGTAACAAAGAAAGAAGCCTCATGGAGGCCAGTACTAGACCTTTCCTTGCCTTTATGAACCACTCTGTGAATTACCACCTGTCCCACTTTGAGAGGGACAGTCCCTCTTTGGGCAGTTTTGTCCTGCAAAACAATTGAAAAAATGGCAAATGTCCTGAGATTTTGGCACAAAATTATTTCCTATATTTTATGTAAGAATTGCATGAAACAGTTATTCTGTATCTGAAACATCTAAAGGTTATAAGAAACAGAATGAGCAACTAAAATACTACTAAGCTTTTATTTAGGCAATATAAAATATATATATATATATATTTGTGTTTCCTTTTCCCTTAATATGATCATGGGAAATGTCACTTTGAAATAAAATGTATCAACCAATAACATTTCCAGCCTTATACAAACTCAAGTCATTGCAGCCAGCTACCATTTCCTACCTGTTGAATAAGTCAGGGTATTCTTAAGAGCAATTAAATTAACACTATCAAGCAATATATAAGTCCCAGCAGTATAGTCATGTATTTGATAGATAAGTTTTGTTTTATATATAGTATATTTAATTCAACAGATATACCATTTCCAGGCTTCACATTTAGAAAACTCTGTAGTCAAAGATGTGAGAATGCATGTAGGCAGTAATTTAGCATTTAACAATTATGTGTGTACTGTAGTGAGGAAATCATTCTATGCTGAACAACATATAAGCGGGATTATGTCATTTAGATCTAAACATGTCATTGTTCCATTTTTCTCTGCTCTCATAGGATTATTCACTGAGTACAATTCCCCTCTTTGGTATGTACTTGGCCAGGCATGTGCAACAATTGCAGCATGCATAGAGATTCCTCACAAACATAATATATGGTCTGGAAAAAAGTCCTAAGCAGACTGCCTCAAAGCCTTGTCCTTATATTCAGTCTCCTACAGGCTGCTGCGAGGTGACCTAAGCCTGGCCTAAAAAAACAACCTCCGATCTAGCCCTAAAAGACCTGTTTACAACTGTAAGACAAATATCACTGGGAACACCTGATCCAGGGACCTCAACCTTGCCTGCAACATAAATAAGACATGCTGGAGTAACAGGTTTGTGTTGCAGAGGCTTCCTATTCTCTGGAACAGGCATCCTATCCATGTAAGGCAAAGTTCATCCCACTTATTCAAGAGAAACATGGATCAGTGAATCAGGACCGAATTGTAACTATACCCCTGTATTGGGATTGGCACCCATGTCTGTGTTAGCGAAATGTAGCTTGAAAATGCTCAACCCTCCCCATGCCCAAGTATCTCTCTCTCTCTCTCTCTTTATATATATATATATATATATATATATATATATATATATATATATATATATATACATATATATATATATATATACACACACACACACACACGTATATATATATATATATATATATATATATATATATATATATATATGTTCCCAGAAAACTGTTTGAAGACAATACATATAAAATGTTATTGAGAAGATTGGCTAAGTTTAAAAAGGCCCCTCGGGTTGATAGCCTAGTGTTCTACTGTGATACTATGATACCCGAACAGAAAATCAGAAATGATCAGAACAATGAAAACAAAAAGACTGACATCAAAACAGTGAACCTGCAGAGAGAAGAAACACGCTGTATAAACATTTTCTTAAAACTACTTCATCATTATTTGAAGAGTGAATAACAGTAGTGATATTGCATAGAAAATATCTGCACTGTAGTTATTAATTTAATTTATACTCCCATTAATATTGCACACCAAGCTATTCTGCTCAAGTTACAATACACAGTAACAATTTTAAATGTATAAATAACAAGACATAAAACTATTCCAAGACATATCCATTACCTGCTAAGCTGCAGAATATGACACATGCTTAACTATGCTATAAACCACAACTATGAACATCATTACTCAGGCTGCACCTGCTATTAAACTTTCTTTACTAATTTTATATTTTTATATGGGGTCAAGGTTCTGCTCATCCTACTTGTTTTTTCTTCCCACTGTTAAAGGTGTTTTCCATGAATTTTGAATAAACAGCAACACTGTGCTCATTTCTATTTGCCTACATGTGTGTAAAACTAGAGAAAATAGCTGCTTAAAAAAAGAAATGTTTCAGTTAAGCATTTTCATCTCCAAGAGACTTCTTTAGATGTGAGTAAGCATTCGTAGTTGTCCTCTATTCCTGCAAAAATTATATTCTAATTCTGAGGCTGCAACATCTCAGACAAAAAGAAAATGCTATATTTCTTCCAAAACAAAATATTTTGCAATCTCAGAGATTTTGTAAAAATAGAAATCATTCACTCAGTAAACTATTTGCACTGGATTCCAAAAAAAAGTTGTGGGTAGTGCAGCACACTGAAGGGAGACTTCAGCGCACAAGCTACAGATGCTATTTCAGAAGACATGCTGAAAGCAGTCCAAGTACTTAGTTATTCAGTGTAGGATAACTAGGGATTCCACACACACCCGTTGTTGCATCTTTCGGCTTTTTCCCGGTTAAGGGTTGCTACAGTGGAACTCCGGTCCTCTAATGATTGGCAGTAGATTTTTACGTGCTGGCTTGCCGGGCCTAACGCGCAACCTTCAATGAAGGAATGCCCATTCACGCATGTCGCCACACAGAAGACGCGAGAATCGAACGGGCAATGTCTAACTGTGAGGCGACAACGCTACTGCAGCACCACCACTGCATTCCACAAACACCCGTCTAATTCAAAAACACATTGCATGCACCCAATACAACTTAAATATGATAAACTGCAACACCAACTTTCTTTCCAACATCCTTGGCATATGCTATATGGCCTCCAAAAGATCTGTAGCTACTACTATCGATTCTGCCATATTCCATAACAATACCACAAAAAAAAAAAAACAAAAAAAAAAAAGAAAGAAAAATGCCGCCTGCAGTTAATGAACTCTGCACCCTAGAAGGCAGCCAGCTAGAGTCAGGGAAATGCTGCAAATAAACCAGTGGTCAGACCTGCAAATAATTGACAGATATTACCTAAACAGACAGCTGGTGCAGACTGCATGCAACATGTGTATCCCACACATGTTTGTGTGGCCCATACAAGGAAACCCCATCCCACTTGAAACCAAAGTGTGTCTCAGCCTGGGTGCACTTGCATCTGGGGCATCCCAGATACACATGGGGGATGCTGTGGCAGTGTCACAGACAGCTGCCACTTGTATCCTAGAGAAATTCCTGGCAGTAATGTGTAGCAATGTGAATGATTACACACACTTTCCATCCACCCCCATGAAGTGGAGAACTATAATGCATCAATTCTACAACATTGTAAACTTTCTCCATGTACTCCATGCAGTAGATTGCACACTCATCCTAATCAAAATCTTGAACTAATATATACTAATATATAAACAGAAAGGGTTGGGCATCCCTGAGCTGCCAGTTTGTGTGTACAGCAGATGGCAGTATAACAGACATCATGGCAACACATCCTGGAAGTTTCCATGGTGCTGCCATATTTAGGGAAAGTGGCCTGAGGGCTGCAGTCCAGCAAGGTGAAATACCTAAGGGATTATTATATGGTATGTACATGAGTAGAGCTAGGATGTAAGCTAAGGATATTCCTCTCAACATATGTGTTTACTCCCCACAACAAGTGTCTTTCAGATGGCAAACAGACCTAAGTGCAACAATTTCTCTCCAAAAATAAATAACATCATACTAGCTGCCCTGTGACAACATGGACAGGGACTCCTTGAACATGCAGGGAATACAGTATGAAGGAATGAAGTGTGGGCCAACATCACCAACATGATTAATTTGGTTGGAGGACACAATAAGATCCCATGAGGCCATTTGCTGATGCTACTCTGACATGATCCTCCATGCAGCCAACAGGTTACAAAGGTATGAGAGATCGAGGAATGCCACAGGTGGTGGCCCACCATTGACCCTCGATAAGATCATAATATTTCTTGCCTCCCTGCATATGGTGAGTGGGAAGTGACAGAAGTAGGAGTTCCAGGCCAAACATATATTTGTTTCTTTGCATGACATGTATGATGATAGAGTAATTCATTACAAATTGCTGTTGCACGCATATTCACACATTGTCAGAACAGACTACTACATGCTCATATTCATGTGGGGCCCAGTTATGGAGAGAATTATGTGGCCAGCTTATGTTACCATAAACACTATGCATACCTGTGCAATGCAAAAGTCTATGAAACACTCACTGTGACATATAGTAATATGACATATAAAAACTTACAACAATGCCTGCATACATAACGGATGCCATATCAACATAACTTGTAATATCTGTATAGGCTGTGTGTGGGATTCATATCCCTTACACCACATGTCAGTTGAATGAAGGGCCAAAGACAACAGCATACCACAAGAGTCTGCATGCTTCTCATATTAAAATAATACACGGATTTTCAATTAACAACTTATGGAAAGCATCAGGAAACTTCAATATCTGTAACAAGGCCACAGAGAGTAGGCATCCTTTTTATATTGAACAAGTAGTTATAAAACATGTTTTAGGAACCGTCACTGAATAAATATCAGTAACAGCAAAATGATATAGTACATATCAATACTGTTGGAATCCATAGGTTTCCAAACATATACCACAAGATATATGAATAATCCATAAATCTATCCTCATATACTGTTCACTTTTGCTATGCAAACTGTCTGCATATGGAAAATTAATGTGTGCCCTTAATGCAGTTGGTAACACCCGTATGCATAAATGTAAATCAAACAGCACTCCAGTAAGGTACAAGTATTTGTCTTAAAACAAACATTTTCAAAACAGGTGCATGTGAGAATGAGTAATGTTAACAGAGGTAATATTCCTCAGAAAAGAAATGCTAAAAGTTAACAATTTACTTTATTAGCTGCCTATGACTCAGGTATAACTGAAAGTAAGATCAACTAATATGCATCCATCTTTAAGTACCATCTGTGCCACACATAATTAATGAGTTTCATTAAAATTTCAGATTTTGAAATCACATTTGAATACATCCTCACAAGCTCTTAAAATTCGGTGCATTAACCAATAGCTCAGCATAACAAGAAGGTGCTCCACATAAGTAGCTAATATGTATCAGTAAACAGTACCATGTGATCTGATAACATGGCATAAATGATTCTGATATATTGATAGATCTGACAATTGCTCCCACCAAGTGGGACTTCAGCGAGCATGTTTCAATTTTTACTACATTTTCAATTGGAGTATTGACATTATTGAGATGGGTATTTCTAGGAGGATTTGATGTGCCTGGGTGCCCAATTAGACTGAGATGGAGACCACACAAAGGCTAACCATCTAAGTTGGAGTGGAGCATCGGATGAGAGCCAGACCAAGAAACATCGCAATAATCAACATTTAGAACCAGATTGTAAGGGGACATTAATGATGTTTAGTGATCTACTGGACTGGAGTGCGGGTTTGCCACTGCTACAATGATGTGCATTGGAGGGACACAGAGGAACTTTATTGGAAGGTCACTGTGGTGCATCATCAGTCAGTGGATGCCTACAGTAAGTGTCACAATGCTGCATATACCTGAGCATTTCTACAGAATTTAGAGATATAGCTTTGTTTCAAATATATACATGGCTTTTATAACCGTTAAGCAGCTGTTCTGACAATTAACTCATCTGGATAATTAGGAAGACATGATGACTACTCTCCATATAAGTATGGGCTCTATTTCTATGGTCTATTTAATAGTATTTATATTGTACATAAAACTGAACATTGTAGATGTGCATCTGATTTCCAGCATATACCACATAATTTCATACATCCACTGTAGTCATGTATCACTGACGTCTATGGTGCGTAGGCCACTGATGACTATGCATTTCGTAATTATCTGTTATATGACAAGACTATCACCTACATTAGCTGCATATGTTTGAATGGTAACTCATGAATGACCTCTTTACTTCATTCCTCCTAATAAAGTGAATATTCTTACTACAGTCCCATTTGTCTAGCCAAAGAGGAATGCCTGCTTACACATATATTTTCAGTTATGTATTGATAGCTTTTATTTCTTTAGATTATAATAGCCAGTTAAGTGTTTGAAGTTTCTGTATTCATTCGTTATCCTCAGGAATACAGATAAACACATGCAGTGCGTGCTTGTTAAGAAAAAAACCTGTGCTGCCTGTTAGCTTGGCCTGTAAAGAAACCAGCTAACCAACTTATGCCTTGGCATGCTGTGGGTTCAAATGCACATAGGGAAACATATCATTATATAGTTATCTTTGTTTATTTTACACATTGTCAAATATTCCTGTCTATATAACTGCTTATTGATATTACTGGTTATTTTGTGCATGCTTACAAATAACTCGGTTATTCGTCAAATTCTTACTATTATCTTCATAATCTGTAATGCATGTTCTGTTAATAGCAACTCTTTAATTACAAGATTATGTGTATATCTTCAAACAGACTGTATATGTCTGACAAAATGTTTGGTGGAATATGGTATTATCTGCAAAAGTGCTATCAAGTGCTGTTTTGTCATTCATTCATTATTAAATTCACTTCAACAACCAACTCATCCTTATCCTTTGAAGGAGTCAGATGGTCAGAGTTGCAGTTGAAATGCAGAACAGGGAGACAGAGTGATGTATGCATTTGCTTTGTGATGTGTACTTTGTCAAGGAATATCTATAAATGCAGTCCTCCCACATACCTTACCGTCTCCCTGATGTACAGCACCTTTTATGTCTCTGCTAACAGATGTGATACCTGATACTATCCCACTCTCCCACTGTATGAGGATTGAGTGTTTTCCATTGCTGTTACTGGTTGTAACCACAGTGCTGACACAAATTAATCCTTGCTAATTATTTACCTACATGTCCAGCACATGTTCATTTTTTTAAATCCTAAGCCCTGATCCATACTAGCAACCCATCCCCCATCCATGTGATGTCATAACTGCAAGTTTTTCACTGCATTCACAACACATACTCTCATGCAAGATGGATTAGCTAGGCAGGTAGGTGTCAGGGTTAGAGTGTAGATGTAAATCTGAGTTGCAGAAATCTCATCTCCTTCAAACTATGCTCAAAGTTGTAAAAGTCTGTGTGTAACATTGCAAAATGTGTATGGTGATTATCTAATGTTCATCAAAAGTAAATGGTTTAGATCCTGATCTGAGCAATGTTTATCCCTGTTAATTGAGAACTCTCATTCATAGCTGCTCTTTTATTTTTTCAGATGATAAAGACAAGCACCCAAAATCATGCATTTGGCAGAGGTGTAGGCTTCAGGAGCAGCAGAGGGAGACAGGTATGTTGCTTAAATTTATTATTTTTTAAAATAAAATGTATCTGATCCTTCTTACAGGCCCATATATCTTACATTATCATCTATATTGGTTAGAATGCATGAATACCCATCATGCATCAGTAATGTAAGTGCAATAATCACACTATACCTGTACTTAAAGTCTGATTGAAATACAGATGTTGAAATATCATTTAACATCAAGCCATGTTTTATGAAGATAGTTTTTGAAATGTAGGCCACAACCTAAATGACAGTCAGGTTTGTGTATTTGCCACACATGGTATGCTTTGCATATATAAGTTTATGCCTCTATGATTGCTGCTTTTGATGTGTATGGTGTATGTATGGCTATGGTTTCCAGTGATTGACCTGTGGTGTCCAGCCTGCCTATTCACAGACTGAATGGGTCTCTGCTGTGTCAATGTTCAGACTGAGTGATATGCTATTTATTTCCACTTTGGAATTGCATCTGCTTTTAACACCTTGAATGTTTTAACATGCTTGTATCCCGTGTTTCTGGATATGTGTTCAGACAGACATTTCTTTACAACGTTTCATAATCTGCAAGCATCATTAGGATGTTTACATTTTGCCGGCCAGTGATTGTAGGTACGTCATGCATACAGTTGTAGACATACAATACTGTTTATACAACATATACTAGATTCTCATCTGTCACAGAATGTGACTGTGTTTATGATTGAACAATATAAGTATTTGTTACTATTGTATTCCGTATATTGATGTGGGATCAATCAATTACCATGCTGCCTGTCTCAGATGTTTGTCTTATGGCTTGTCTACTTTCCACAATACTGTCATCTCAATTTGTCTTCATTTTAACAATGTGACTCAGGAGTTATTAAAATGACTCATTACATGCAAAGACTACAATTTACATTCACACACAGACATAACTGCTCAGGGAACACCACAAGGGGAAAGAGAATGGAAATAATGACATATTGTTGGACACCAGCTGGACAGCTTACTGAGGCAGACAACATTATTAAACAGGGCAGGTCCCAATAATGATGTTATCTTGATGTTTACAAGCTTTTATTTTGTCAAATTTCATTTATGTTAATGTGGCAAGAGATAGTGTCGGGCATAATTCCATTCAAATGGCAGGTTATGTTACATGCTGGCCAACAATGATTCATGCTGGCCAACAAGAAAATGTTCAGGTGATGTCATGATTTCTACTGGTAAGCTGTGTTATGCATACCATTGCATGGCATTGCATGAACTGCTCATATTGGTGATAGATACATTCTCCCTGATATGTTCTGTTATTGGACATGTCCATAATGATAGATAAATTGACATAGGGAAGGTGTTGTGTGTATTAGGAGCCATTCACTAGCCATTCACTAGCAGCAATTTCTTTGATTATAGTTGTGCTACAGGATAATGTTTGCACCATTTCAACTGAACTATGTTTTAATAAAATCTTTGATGTATGCCACTACACCTTCAGTCTCATATTTGTACTTGCAGTACTCACAAGTGGATGAGATGTTAATTAATGTAATTTAGATTCCATTATATGTTTGTTTGGGTTGTGTATACCTACATGTGTATTTAGCAGTCATGTTGCTGCATTGCTGCTGCTGTACTGCTGTTTGGCACCATGTTTTGTTGCTTACATTTCATATGCATGGTCAAAGGTTCAGTTCTGGCCTCTGCTAGAATTATCTAGCATTCTTTGTTCCACATTTGCTCATTTATGATGTTGCTTGGCTTATACTTGCACTGCTGATAGACTACCTGAATAGTTGTTTATGCATCCAATGTGTATTGTGATCCATATTTATATCCCCACAACACACATCCACCATTGGTCATACACATCCAGGTATGACTGCCACACAGTTTGCAACATGCTGTAACATGACGGTGCATAGGAAGATATGTTTTACTGTATTTCACTATGGCTAGTACGCATCCCCACCCCATTTGACAACTTTCTATTGCAATGTTGTGCAGTGTGCCATCTGTGTAAAGTACATGTCCTTACAGTTTTTTCCAACCTTTGTCTGTGTATTGTGATATTTGTTCTTTTGGTACACCTGCTGCAATGGCCTTCTCCTCCTCTTTCCCTACCTTTACCTTTCCTTCTCTCCTTAAAAAATAAAAAATGGTGTCTATTCCACCAAAAAAATGCATTGTCCATATCCCTCTGACTTTCCCTCTGATTCTTCTTTTCTAGCATCCCTCTTGCCTGTCCCTCTTCTTCACTCACATCTTTTCTGTCTCCCACTTTACTTGGGTGTGTGCATTATCTGTCACAAATTCTGGGGCAGTTCCAAGCAGCAATGTGCAGGAAAATAGATGGCTACACCCACTTCTCATGAAGTGGAGGACTGCCATCAAGCAATTCTATGCCATCATTAATTTTCCTTGTGTCCTTGGTGCAATTGACTGCACCCACATACCAATATAAAGACTCCCTGCATCATCCAATGATAAACAGCACATCAATAGAAATGGGTGGCCATTGCTTATTTTTTGGGTAGTGTGCTCAGCAGATGGGTACTTTATCGATAGCATGGCAACACACCCTAATAGTGTGAATGATGCAGCTGTATGGAGGGAAAGTGATCTATGGGCCACTTTCCAAAATGGTGACATTCCAAAGGAGCTTCTTCTCAGTAAGTACAGGACAACAATAATGCTGTAAGATGAATAAAGACCTGCCAACAGTAAGCAAAGGAATTAAATGTGTATTTTCTTCTGCAGACAGCTGACTGCATTTATCGACTAAATCCTTGGCTTAATGATGCATACAGTGTTCCATTATTGCCTGCTGACAGCACATACAACAGAGTGCATACAGCAACACAGAGCATGTGTATGGCATGCTGAAAGCAAGATTCAGATGCCTGGATAAAGCTGGGGGTGCACTCCAATACACACCTGAAAAGGGATCACCAATGGTCACAGTGTGTGCCATTCTGCACAACATGTTAGCAATTAAACACAGTGGCCTACCAGCCCTAGTGTGGGTAATATACTCCAAGAACCCCATATGTCTTACATGGAGCTATTTATTTATTTAACATTTGTTTACCAGGAAAGTCCAACTAGGACAGAGGCCATTTTCAGTGGCAGCCCAGGGAGAAATTCTCCAGATGCATGTCTTTGGAATGTGGGAGGAAACCCATGCGAATGCAAGGAGGGCATGCAGACTCCACACAAAAGGCATCCCAGCTGAGAATTGAACCAGTGAACCTCTTGCTGTAAGGCAACAATGCTAACCGCTGCAACATTGCACTACCCACTATCATAGGAGGATCAGCAGGAAACAAGGCAGAGAACAACCAGGCATGGGCGACAGAGGCTGTGGCCGTATATTTCAGCTCAAGGAATGCAGCATTGTCTGGTTCACAACTTTGAGCCATGACCAGCTACACATACAGAATTACTAAATAAAGCAGTGATGTTCAGATAGTGTTGCCCCATTACAGCAGCACAGAACACAGCTACAGGAATAAGACCAGTGCTTGTCCAGATGGAACTTCATACATACGATAATCACAACATAATCTGCCAGTCATTAAATACACAAGTGTCTGCTAAAGAAATGAACACCTCTGAACATCTAGAAAATAACAGTAAGTGATGAACCACTTTAGGCAAGAGATACTGCCAAAGATGACCATACTGCTAAGTGTGTGGCATGCCTAAGGTGCACGCAACAGAAGGTGTTGATAGCAAAGGCATGCTGTAATCAAACATATAATCAGTTTGCATAGGTAGCAGCATTAATTTCAGCATGTCAATGCCTCTAGAAATATTCACTGAGAGTATGTATCATAAATAACTTAACCTAAACATGGAGGATTATACAATAACACTGAGATGCTGTACACATCATATGAATGTGTAATACTGTTGGATAACAAACTATACAGTAGATAGAAGTAAAACTAACAATATGGTAATGTGTGAAAACAAAATCCTATTCTTACAAGGTACATACACGTACATGACACGATTGACATGTTATACATAAGGCAATGTTTTAATGCACAGTTGGGTGCAATGTCATGAATCATTCAGATGCATGAATATGTGTT
This sequence comes from Protopterus annectens, assembly GCF_019279795.1. NCBI lineage: Eukaryota > Metazoa > Chordata > Ceratodontiformes > Protopteridae > Protopterus > Protopterus annectens. The sequence continues at coordinate 352,864,548 of NC_056731.1, forward strand.
ATATAACAAAGCATAAAGGACATTTAGGACATAGCAGTCATAAAACATGCAGCAGTGTATTGGATGAGCCACCATATGTATAGATGTATGTGTGTATGTATGGATGAATAGAAATGTGCATATGAGAAGTGCACTTCAACATGAGAATATCAGAGACAAGAAGAAAAATCATAGGTACACATTGTAGTAAAGGGGAGGCAAGTGCAGTACCTAAAGAATTTGTGAAGAGTACCACTGATATGCAAAATGAAGTATACCTGTGCATGCAATATTGGCAGACAATAGAGTGTTAAATGTAGTGTAGGAATCAATTCTGTAGCTATAAGGTAATTTGCTGATTCGCTGGAGATATGGCTGATATATGTCAAGTATTAAGAGCCAATCAAATGGCAGCAAGTGAATATCATGTTAAGCATATATGTAGTTAATATACTAAAAGATTAGTTAATATACTGTACTAAAAGAAATATTACAAGGACAAATGTGCACAAAATGGCACAACCTGACAACAGTCTATTATGTAACTTACATAAGTAGGAAAAAGCCTGTGGCATCAGACAAGTCATAAAACTCTAACAGGTAGCAGAGGCAGTGGTTAGCACAGTGGTTATCATTGCCACAGGGTTAGGATGACATAACAGGACACACAATCAGTTAATGTTTGCCAGAGTTACACTTATGCAGTCTGGGGTTCCCACTCTGTTAGTTCACACTGTTGTCTTGGCTGCCTCTGCAGTGTCTGGAAACACTATCCCCTATGTACAGAGGAGCTGGAAGTGGTGACATTAACAGGTTGTGACACAGTGTGGGTATGAGTAGTACTGCCATGTGTATATCTGGACATGACTGCCAGGTTCTGAACAGGCTGACCAACAACAAATATGTGTGCATGTTGCAGCACAAACATCAGTATATGAGGGCCATGAGTGGGTCTAGTAAAAATGCGTCTCGCTGTCTGCCTGTCCCCACTGGATGTAATCTGATACTGAGTGCTAAGGCACGTAACAACCAGTTAGTACTATGACACTGGTCCAGCATCACTGTTACAAGGTTTTCAACAGAGCGTGCAACAGATACCATGCTATCATGATGTGCATCCAATGCTGCCATGACCCTACCATGCCTGTGCTCCTGATCCTTGTGTACTACACAGAGTTGGGGTGCTACATGATCAGTAGCATTAGCAAGTGCACACTGTACCTGTAAGAATAGACATACACCATCGGACACATGACCACTTGCATCAACTACATTCCCACATGTAATCTGATGGACAGGTTCACTCCATTGTGTGGCCGAGTTACCATCACTACCAGACACAATCAGGGACAGTGGGTCAAAATTATCTACATGACCAATATCTGATGCCACTACGTCATTAGATTGGCCAGCCACATTATCCTTCCAATCATATAGGGTATACCATGATCCACAGGACTGTCTCCTCCAGGTCTGAACAATACTGAACTCAGTGCAGTGTCCTTTATGCCTCTAGCTGTACTATCACAATGAGGCATATCACATCCCTCCTTAGGATCAGTGGATGAGCTTGCAGAATTGACAGGAAGTGGACATGCTTCAAATACAAAGATGATACATGCTGTACACATTGACATGAAGCAAATGAGGCAGGATATGAGTAAAACATTTCAACAATTCTCTAACAACACAGAGTAATTATGGAGACTGTGATGCCCCTGCACTGGCCCAGTAATCAAGGAGCCTCAATCCTCACCACTGGCAACAGCTAGTGGATGTACATACTGGGAGGATGACAAGTACACACACAGTAAAGTGCAATTTCCCTTAAGAGCACACAGAGACCACAGTCAGTCTAGGGCTGGTTTCTCCCACTTTCTCCAGATAGCTAATAAGACTCCCCAATGACACAGCTATAGGGTTGAGATCTCAGCTAAGTGGTCAAGCCAAAACTTCCAGCACCCTCTCTCACCATCCAGTGATTCATGTCCCTGCCCAAGTACTTGACACACACACACTTTAAGATTTGATTTATATACCAACACACACACACACACACACACACACACACACACACACACACACACACACACACACACACACACACACCTGAGAAAGGCTGGCACAGGCTTACTAGCTATGCCCACCCTTTTGCCCAGACTATAAGGTAGTTATCACTGACACCAACTATTCTTATCAGCTATTCTAGGCCCTTAACAAAGGGTGTCCAATCCTACTGTGTAATGTTACTAATAATTCAAATAGTAGTTTTGGCCAAGTGCCAGGCTATTAGGAGTGGCCTGTACTATGTCACCAAATACATATGCAAGTACTCTAAGAGTTTAACTATGTCTCACAAATATCAGCCACAAAGATAGGTTTAACTATATTTAATAATAAATAATTTATGTATTTCTTTTTATTTCTTTTACATTTGTTGACCGGGCTAGTCCAGCTGGATACATGTCCATTTTCAGTAGAGGCCCGGGGAGAAAAGCTCCACAAACACAATAATATAGAACAAAACTAGTTATACAAAAAAGAAATATTTTACAAATGGAAAGTAGTACATAAACAATGCCAGAAGCATAGCCAACAAAAATACATCAGGTGATAAAATTGCTAATGCAAGAAGGGATAGAAATCTTATGTATCACATGACAGAACATGTTGATTGACCTGCATAGAGGAATCACATTGCAGGTTTTTTTTTTTTATAGTTCAGTGGAAAAGTGAAAGTAGAAAAATAGTACTGTAGATACCTAGTAAAGTATTTGAAGTGACCAAGAACAGGTAGAGGCAATAAAAGGTTCAGTCAGGGTTAGTACAAGGACAGAGCCATTGGGAATTAAGCAAAGTTTTTAGACGCTTCTTAAAACTGGGTTAAGAAGTAAGTGCAGTAAGTTCACTTGGGAGCTTGTTCCAGATAGGTCCAGTAGAGTTGGAGAACAAACAGTCCCCAGCTTTGTTGTGGGATTTATGGGAGGCTGATAGTAGCTTGGTGGTAGAGTGCAAGGAAGAGAGGTTTTTATAAGGAGTAATTAGAGTACAAAATATCATAGTATTTGAAGGATGATAGAAGATTTTGTGGGTGATGGTAAGTTGCTGTAGTCATATTTGATTTTGTAATTCCAGCCAGCCCAGTTGTTTAAGATTTGAACAATGATGGGTACGAAAAGGGGCTCCTGTCGCAAATCTGGCAATATTGTTATATGAAGTTGCTAGTTTATTAAAATTAGATTTAGGTAAGTTTGTAAAAATTGGTGAGGCATAGAGAAGGGTAGAGAGCAGGGGCGTTTGTGAGATGGTACTTCTGGCTGAAGCAGTAAGGAAGTGTTTCAGCCTATATAGAGATCCAAGTTTTCTATTGACTGACTTGATGGTTAAGTTAATATGCGAATCAAAGTTGAGATTATGATCTATTGTGACACCTAGAAGTTTGGCAGTAGGGTCAGGGGTTATGATTGTGCCATTGTTAGATGTTATATTGAAGGTAAAAGTAGATGACTTCTGTGCAGGTGTGAAAAGTAATAATTTAGTTTTTTTGGGATTCAGTAAGAGACAATATTGACAGAACCAGTTTTCAGCTGCTGTGAAAACTTTTTGTGTAGTAGACTGAAGCTCAACTGGGAAGGATGCTGAACATATCAGTGTTGAGTCATCGGAATATTGAATACAGATGGATTGTGGAAGGGACTTATTTAGATCATTAATAAAAATAGAAAAGAGGAGAGGTCCCAGTATGGAGCTTTGTGGCACTCCTATTTTGATGGGAAGCAGATGACATGTGATTGTCCCAAAGAACTGCTTGCTGTCTATTTTCTAAGTAGGAATTAAACCACTGGAAAGTCTGGGTGTCCAAAGCAAGAGATTTAAAGATGTTTAGTAAGAGAATATGGTTGACCATATCAAAGGCCTTAGATAGGTCTAAGAAGAGAGCTGAGGACAACAAGTTGTTATTCCTATTTTTATTAATATGGTCTGTGAATGACAATAGTGCAGTAGTAGTGCTGTGATAAGGTCTAAAACCGTGCTGGCAGTCTGCTAGAAGATTGTTTTGGAGAAGATGGTCGAGTAATTGCTGATGTACACATCTTTCTATGATTTTAGCTAACAGTGAAAGTAAGGCTATGGGATGGATGTTGGAGAGTTCATCAGAGTTACCATCCTTATGAAGAGGAATGATATGAGAGACTTTCCAAAGGGATGGGATAAAGCCTTCAGTTATGGTTCAATTTATTAAAATGGAGACAGGAAAGGCAAGTACTCTGGCTGCAATTTGAAGGTACTCAGCTGGGAGGAGGTCAGCTGAGGGAGAACAAGGTTTAAGTTTCATAAGTAGGGTGTGGATGAGACCTGTTGAGACTGGTTGCAGTTTGAAAGTGGGGGGATTATTGTTAAGGGAGTAAGGTGCCTGTGTGGAATGAGGTGACAAGGTTGAGGCTAGGGAAGTAACAGTGTCAGAGAAAAATTTGTTGAAAGTATCAGCAATTTGGATAGGTGTACTCTGAGTGAAGTTAGAAGGAGTGGGTGTTTTAGAATTACCTGGATGTAGTAGTTTGTTGATACCTGACCAGAACTTCTGAGGGTTTTGGCATTGTGTGTGCTGGAATTTCCAGTGATAATTTTTTTTTATCAAGGAGTATTCATTTCTTTGTTTTGTTTCTAAGTTGTTTAAAGGTTTGGTGGTCAGATGGGTTTTTAGTACTACACCATTTGGCCCAAGTTCTATTTCTATGTAACATTTTTTGTTTGGTCTCTTTGGTTAGCCAAGGAGCAGGCTTTGCTTTGGTTTTAATTAATCTAGTGGGGGCATGCATGGTGGTCGAGAATTTGAAGGAATTTGTTGTTAAAGTAGGAAACTGCCTCATCAAGAGGTAAGTATTTTAGGGGAGACCAATTGCAAGCTTTGAGCTCTAGTTGGAAGTTTGTTTGGTTGAACTTTGTTTTGTCCCTGGTTATTCTGAATTGTGTATGGTTGGGGAATAGGGCTTTTTTGTCTGGTAATAAAAGTGGTTAAATGGTCATTGATATCAGGTAGTGTGCCCAAGGTATAAGCCATAGGGTTACTATTGACTAGAATCCAGTCAAGGGTGCTCTGTTTGGAGCTGGTTTTGTTTATCCTAGTGGGGACGGTAATGGTTTGATTAATGCCATAGAGGTTTATGTGAGAAGTTGTTTTTTGGAAAATGCAACAATTTCAATCAATATTAAAGTCTCCTAGTAGTATAGTTTCCTGAGGGAAGGAGGTGGACAGCCAGCTCAGTATATTTTCAAGGGTATTAATATTATTGCCTGGGGGGAATGTAACAGCAAATTATATAAATGGATTTGTTTGTAGTTGTTTGGGCCTGGGTTGGGATGAATGTCGCCATAAAGGAGTAGTAGCTGCTGGTGACTATGTAAGTATTTGGAAAATTTGGAAGAAATTGGAAAAGGTTTCTTGTTTTGGAAAAACTTGATATGTGTAGTTCTATGGTAATGAGGTATGAGGTAGGAAGATTATGAAGTTATATTGCTGTGTGTTTGTGGGGTGTAATCATAGTGAGGAGTAGTTTGTTTTACTGTTAGTTGAGATTCAGTTAACTTTTTGTTTTTATAGAAAGTGAGGGAGTAAGAAATGAGAAGAATGTTGAGGAGTAAGAAGGAGGAGAGTAGGAGGTTATATTTAGTAATGTTTGGGTTATGCATAGCAAGCGGAGGTGTGTTCTAAGAGGTAGGTAATAGATATGAAGATATGGGGTTAACAGGGTGGAGTTGTTTTCATAGAGGAACAGATTTAAATATTAATGAGAGGGCAGGACTTGTTAAGTGTGTTAATAGAAGGAGAGGGTTATTGGTTGATGAAGTAGGGGGTTGGGTTATTGTGCTATACGTTTAGGACCACTGGGGGTGGGTGGGAATTGGGGGTAGGGTAGGGGAGCAGAGTGAGCCCGCAGGGCAAATAGAGCAGGTAGAGCAAAGGAGAAGGAAAGCCAGAAAAAAAAACAATCAGTCAGCTCATTTGGGATCACTCCCAGGGTCAGGTAAGCTATCCTAGAGGGAGAAGGAAATGTTAGGATTTATATGAAGTAGAACAGAGAGACTTAGAGGGAATTTAAACAGTACAGACAGGGCTAAACTATTGGGGAATCCTAAGAATTACCAGAAATACTAGGAACAAGGTTGGGAGGGCAGGAGGGTCTAAACATATATTTTACGTTAAACTATTTGTAGGATATGAGAACTAAGTTAGGGATAAAGGTTCCTTTATATGTTTTGTTTTAATAGGCGTGGGGATGCAGAGGTAAGGAGAAAGCCTCAGGGAGGGAAAGATAGCATTGCATGGGGTACTTACCAGAAATTGGATTGGATTGTTTCTCTGAGCAAGGGATTTCCAATAAGGAAGGAAATAACAAGTCATATACTGCCATCTAGTGGAATTGGTTAGCAATTACTTCCCAAAATGACAAAGGTAAAAGAAAATCTGGCACGGGTGAGAAGGTAAGCGGGGGTAAAATAAGGAATTCAGGACGATGGCAAGCTGCTGGCAGACACGAGGCTGAGCCTTATCCTGGGACAATATGTCACCAAAAAGTGGTACAATAAAGATTAATAAGTAAATAGCAGCAAGAGAAGTACATACATGCAGCAATCCTTAGGGAAGGTGCTGTATAGAGTTCCGTGATGGAACTGATATTCCACTCTAACTTGAGGAGCTTCAATGGAGGGTAGTTTTTGTTGTCTTTTGGCTTTTCCTGGTTAGGGGTCACCACAGCGGAACTCCGGTCTGCTAATGACTGGCAGTAGATTTTCACAAACCCCGAGGTGCCAGCTTGACGTTCAACCTTCAACAAAGGCACGCCCATTTACGCATGTCTTTCAAATGCCCACCCAACCACAGGGAGGACATGCAGACTCCACACAGAAGGCACTCCCCGCAATCCAGCCAAGAATCAAACAGGAGAACCTCTTGCTGTGAGGCAACATTGTTACCACTGCACCACTGTGGTATTTAATAATAAATAATACAAGAAGGAAATATTCAGTCAATCAACACAGTAACTTCAAAGTTCAAATTTACAGGAAATATTTTAAAACAACATTGCAGGACAGTCTCAAATAAATACAGAAAAACAATTAAACTAATATTTACTATAATCCTATCTATATCTAAAAGAGATATTATTCCCTAAATCTTACTTACAGAGCAAGTGCAGATGATGATTATTAGTGGATGTTCTTGCTAGGTCCAAGACAAAATAAAAAATGAGCAGAGTCTCTCTCTGAGAAAGTTCTTAAATTAATATCAAATATTACTGCTGGGTTAGCTTGGATGACCTCACTTTTTGTCACCTGACTTAAGATTCCAAGCTAAACCAGAAACTAACAGAATTTCACATCTCTGTGTTAAAAATACATATCGCTCAGATGTTTGCTCAGAACTGAAAGTCATAAAACAATAAAACACTTTCAAAACAATGCAGAAGGCACCCTAGTTCTAGACATCCTGTCTCCTTGCTGCATTGAAACTAACTTTTATAGCACAATAGTAAAGCAGTATAATTTCAATATCTTCAAGTTTTCCAAGTTAACTCTGTATGTTCCAGTTTCTACTATTAAAACATACATTTGCACAGGTATATAGTTTACGTACACTTCTGTTCTTTTCCATAATGCTACACTGTGGACACATCCTTGAAGCTCAGTACTGCACAAACCCTGTTCAACACACACACTTCTGTACCAGTAGTTTAACATACACATAACATATAGTTCTGTATAAATCATATGAATATTCACAGATGACATAGAACTATTTATAAAATTCCAGATAGCTGGGCTAGCAACATGACAGAGACATCTTACCTGGATGGCATTGTAATGGGTGGTGCAAAAAAAACAGTAAAAATCCACATTAGTCAAACAGCAAACAAATGCGAAGGTCAATGTAAGACTGCACATACATGTTGGCATATCTGACATGTCCTCCTCTGACTCCATCTCTGGTTGGAAAGTTGAAATGCCACTGTGGTGTACAAAGAGACATGTACACAACAAGTCAGTAGGAAGCATGCACGCATCATTATGGTGCATGTAAACTAACACATACAACACAATCATAGCAGAGATACAAATCCCTGAAGGGTGAAGTGGGTGTCTGAAAGATAAGGACCCTGTGCAACTGATAAAACATCATTACACATATGGTCACATTGGCACTTAAGGATATCTCAGTATAGCACATACAGACTGTCTCACTGGGTCTGTCTTCCTCTGAGGAGGCCAACCTCCATAAGTGGTGTGTTGAACCTCTAGGCTAAAGAGGAACATGACAAAAAATGAATAACTATTACTCTTAACATCAGGCAGTGGCAGGCAAAGGATACACACAAACCTACCTGTGTACAGAGACACGTACCTGAATGGTTCTTCATGTGATGGCCCTATGCAAGTGAACAAAACATCATTATGCATCTGGTCACACTGAAACTTAAGGATATCTGAGTATATCAGCTGTAGAGGTAGTCTCACCAGGACTGCTGTGTAGAACTTGTAGGTTAAAATGGAACACAAGCAACAAATGAATACATATTACTCGTAACATCATGCAATGTCAGGTAATGGATACACACAGCCCTACCCGAGTACAGAGACATGTACATGAAGGCTGAGGACACTGCTCTGAATGGGATGGTACTGTCCAGTTAAATAGAACTTCAGGGTCACTTAAGCAATGTTCATTTAGCAGCATATACAGGCAGTCTTACTGGGTCTTCCCTCAGCCACACTGTGGCATAGCAAATGATGATGGTGTGTTGCTGTGAAATGCATAATAACAGATACAACATGTGAGAAGGCAGCCACAGTGGTTACGTGGCCATGGCGGTGCAGTTGATAGAGGTGGCCACAGTGGTGCA
>NC_056731.1:352875926-352925926 GCF_019279795.1 Protopterus annectens
TGCCTTACAGTGATCTGGAGACTGCCAATAATACTTATCAGTCAAATGAAGTGTCAGTCAAATGAAATTTCAGTCAAATGGGTGTCAGTCAATTGGAAGTTAGGGCAAATGAAGTAGACTCTTATATACACACATATATATATATATATATATATATATATATATATATATATATATATGTGTATGTATATGTATATGGCTGCATGTATAGACATTTATACATAAGAGGTCATTTTGATGAAGGGGCAACAGAATTGTGCTCATTTTAAATAAGTGTCTGGGCATGTAGGGGTGGCGTGGCCATCCTCTTCTCAAACAACCTTAACCTCTCACCTTACCCCTCCCCATTCCTGACTTCCTCCCAGCTGAAATCATCATCCTTAACTGCCATCTGAATCCCCACAAAAAACTTGCAATTGCCTCTATCTACCTTCCTCCTGGTAACAATCTTCCCATTCTTGAAAACCTCCTATCCTTCTTCTCCCACAACATACCATATGAGACACTTATCCTCGGTGATGTCAACATTGATTGGTCGAAACTCACATCTGACTCACCCCAACTCAGTATCCACCTACACGGCTTCCACCAACTTATAACATCTCCCACTCGCTTCCATAAAAATTCCACCTCCAGCTCCATCATAGATTGGATCCTTACCAATTGCCCCCACCAATACCACAATCCCACCACCTTACCTGACTCCCTCAGTAATCATCTCCCTACCACCATCTTAAGACACTACTCCCATATTCCTAAACCTCACCTTATCAAAGACTGTCAAAAACTATCGACTTTCAATTCATCCCAGTTTAACTCCATTCTCCACAACATAGATTGGTCCATCTTAAAACACTTCCCCCTAAACGATGCTGTAAGTACTTTCAATAGCATCTTCATGAGTACTCTAAACTCCTTAGCTCCCTCTAGGAAGATCAGACTAAATCAAATCATGCTTCTTGGCTCTCCAAGGAGACTAGGTCCCTTATAAAACAAAGAGATAGTGCTTGGAAAACCTGGACTAAAACTAAACAACCACCTCTTCTTCAAAAATACAGGCAACTGAGGGACCGTGCAAAAACATACAACTAATGACAAAAAATTATACTATAGCTCTGCTCAGCTTAACAACAAATACAATCCTTGAAAATTTTGGTCAACTCTCAACAACATCCTCTATCCTGGAAAGCCCTCTAATCCCTCCCCATACCCTAACTCTTCCTCTCAGGAAACAGCTACCCTCCTGAATAAACACTTTATCTCTTCCATCCAAAATCTGGTAACCTCTAAGCCAAACTCTACTTCAACACCCACCACTTCAAGTCCCACTAATACAACTTTGTTTTCTTTTGAGCCAGTTCCCATTACTTACATCAAATCCCTACTACTCAAGCTAAAACCTTGCTCTCCTTCACTGACAATCTATCTCCTACATTCCTCAAACTTGCTGCTGACTCAATTGCCTATCCTATATCTATACTAATTAATCGCTCTATTCTGGAATCAACTGTCCCCACCCTTGGGAAATCTTTCTTTACTATCCCTCTTCATAAAGGTGGAAACTCCATTGACCCCTCAAACTACTGACCCATTGCCTTTCTGTCCCCCCTCTCCAAGATATTAGAAAAATGTATTCACTCGCAGCTTCTCAATCACCTCCTCACGCACCACTTACTTACCCCTACCCAACATGGATTTTGTCCTCACCACAGCACCACCACTGCCCTCCTCTCCTTCACTCATATCATTGCAGAGGCCCTAGACAACAATAACCTCATTTCCTTTCTCTTTCTAGATCTCTCCAAAGCCTTCGATACTGTCTCTCATCCACTACTACTATCCAAACTTGCAAATCTCCACCTATCCCCCTCAGCACTTGCCTGGCTCAATAGTTACCTATCTGGCAGAGAACAATCTGTCAAATGGCTCTCATCCTCATCACCTTTCCTTCCCATCTCCACTGGTGCTCCCCAAAACTCCATCTTGGGATCCCTTTTGTTTAACATCTTCATCAATGATCCTTACACCTCATGCAAAAAATCCTCCCTTATTCAGTATGCCGACGACTACACTTATATCCATCTCAAATAACATTCCTGAACTACACTCCCTGACCCAACAAGCCCTACTATCCACTGAACAATGGCTCTCTCACAATCTACTGATCCTAAATCCCAAAAAGACCAAACTCCTACTTTTCCTTCCCCATTCTCTTTCTCATCACTAAACCTCCTTTTTTATTAAATCTTCTAACAATACAACTATCCAACCTGACACCCACACAAAACTTCTAGGGGCCATTATCAATGACAAACTAAAGTTCAACCTATACATACTCCAATGTATAAAAAAAAACAAACAAACCAGAAACTAGGTCTGCTATATCGGAACAAAAAATTCCTAACCCCTGAATCTAGACTTACCCTGGGCCAGGCACTCCTCCCCTCCCTCTTATACACCGCCCCAGTTCTTACCAATATCCAGGCCTCCACGCTAAACAAACTCCAACAGACTTACCATAAAATAGCCAGATTCATTACTAACTCCACATACAACTCACACCACTGCATTTCTTTACACTTCAATGGCTTGAACTTCCCCAATTTCTGCTATCTTATCAATTTCATATGCTACACTCTATTATTTATAAAACCTCCTTCTGTCCATCTCTCTCTCTTCCTTAGCCTCCATCTACATCCCATCCCGGACCCTCTGTACTTCTAACCAACAATTACTTGATGTCTACCACCCAAAAAGATCAGTAGGCAAACTACTCTACAAATACTCCCTTAACCATGCTTGGAACAAGCTTCCCATTGACTTACATTCAATCTCCCACACCTCACACTTTAAAAATGAACTAAAAGCTTATTTTCTCAGTTCCAGGATCTGTCCTTGCCATGACCCCACCTAGTCTTCCTTCCCTTTATGTACCCTCAAAAGAACCATACTTAGTACCTCATTATACCTCTCTCTCCAATGTGTCTACTATGCATTTGCATAATTTTATACAAACAAAAATTTTTTATTGTTGACCGATTGAACTATATCAATGTAAAATTATGTTACTAAGCTTCGTTTTAATCTTCTTCTTCTTCTTTTGGCTGCTCCCGTTAGGGGTTGCCACAGCAAATCAACTGTTTCCATTTCTTCCTGTCCTCTGCATCTTTCTTTGTCACACCAACCACCTGCATGTCCTCTCTCACAACATCCATAAACCTTATCTTAGGCCTTCCTCTTTTCCTGTTACCTGGCAGCTTCATCCTTAGCATCTTTTTCCCAATATACTCTGCATCCCTCCTCAGCACATGTCCAAACCAACATAATCTTGCCTCTCTGAATTTGTCTCCAAACCTTCCAACCTGGGCTGACCCTCTAATATACTTATTCCTAATCCTGTCCATCCTCATCACACCCAGTGCAAATCTTAACATCTTCAACTCTGCCACGTCAAGCTCTGACTCCTGCCTTTTTGTCAATGCCACTGTCTCCAACCTGTATAACATAGCTGGTCTCACTACCCTCTTGTAGACCTTCCCTTTCACTCTTACTGGAACTCGTCTGTCACAAATCACTCCTGACACTCTTCTCCACCCACTCCATCCTGCCTGTACTCTCTTCTTCACCTCTCTTCCACACTCACCATTACTCTGAACTGTTGATACCAAGTACTTAAACTCATTCACCTTTGCCACCTCTACTCCCTGCATCCTCACCATTCCTCTATCCTCCCTCTCATTCACACACATATATTCTGTCCTTTTAATGCAACTTTAATTTTATGCATGTAACCCAACATATGTGAATCTTTTTGCTATAACTGCTATTATATCAATATTGTTTAAAATTGTACTTGTTTAAAAATGTACTACTAGAGCTTTTCTCCTCGGGTCTCCACTGAAAATGGGCCACAAGCCCAGTTGGACAAACCCGGTTAACAAATGTCAATAAATAAATAATGCCCAGTGGGACTGTCAGTATTTATAAAGTGACTCCAGGCCACACATACCTATACTCCAGTCCAGGATTTTGTATGTTACAGACATTAACATCCTCCCCTGTTTCTGCAGTACTGCACTTCATTCAAAATGTCCACACCGGGGGGCGTGGCTAGCATGAGCCTTGAGTAGCAGCACTTTCTCTCAGCTCTGCCTTATCACATCTTTTATGACAGGAATTTTTCAAATTAATGATCTAAATAGTAACTATCTCTACTTATTTGAACTATCCTTACAGTTTATTTTGATAGTATCTCATTAATTTTTAAATGTTATTACTTTTTCCTCTCAAATTTCACAAGACAAGCTTTTGGTACCTGACTTCAGTATGAGCTTCACAAAATCTACTCACCAGGACACATCATTAAAAAAGGAGCTGCAATCTCTACTATCCACTATCCAAGAGCTATCCACTAAAATAGACAGAATAGACCTGAAATTGGATAATTTAAAAAAAAATGTTCACAGCAAATGGAGACTTTACACCAAGACTTAAAACAGCAGAAAGAACAAATTACTGGCATAGAAACCTCACTGAATGACATGGACTGTAGAATTCAAGAAAATGAACATAACTTGGAATTTCTCTTAAAACAAAACTCTTTACTTCAGTCAAAGATTGATGACCTAGAGAATAGAAGTCGTAGAAATAACATCAGGATCTTTGGGTTGCCGGACAATATTGAAGAAAACAACATGGAGAAATTTTTAACCTCATGTATACCTGATATTTTACAACTTCCTGAAGCCCTCTCTTTTGGTATTGAAAGGGCTCACAGATCCCTGGTTCAATCTAAGAACAATAAAAGTAATTCCACAAGGTCAGTGAGAATCAAAATTTTATCTTCACATGATAAAGAAATTATATTAAAGACTGCATGGTCCAACTCACCTATAAAATTTTAAGATAATATCATACATTTTGACAATGACTATTCTTCCTCTGTGATTGCCAAAAGAAAACTATTTTTGCCACTACTCAAAGAACTAAAGAAAGGTCAAATAAAAACACATCTGCTTTTTCCAGCCAAGCTAAAGATCTGTCTGCAGGACGGTCCTAAAATATTTGATGAACTAGAACTAGCTATCATATTTATCAAATCAAAGAAAATATTGGAAAAGATAGATGAGATGGATTGGGCTACTTCCAGTCACAAAAGATTAGCAGAAAACGGATCCTGGAAAACATCTGATCCTAAAAAGAAACTAAAAAGAAATTACATGAGTCTGTTCATATTACCCTTGTAGTTTTTTTTTGTTCTATTTCTTTATATATAAATAATTCTTGTTTATGACCCAGAAGTCTAGAGAGATGAACATGGTTCAACAGGTGAGTGTTTTTTTTTGTGTGTTCTATGTCTGCTATTAATGAATATATACCTTTTTTTTTCTCTCTTAAAGTCTTGCTCTATCTTACATATAGATAAATAATAATCATCTTAATACTTTCTCATAAGTTTTGGATCATACAGAATAACTAACCACCTACTTGATAGGTATTGAAAATATCTTGCCCAGTTATTAATAGTTTAATATGTTTTTATTGCTCTTTTTGGATCTAAAAAACTAGTATTTACCCTTAAAAATTAATAAACTTATAGCTTATATTCATATACATAATGTAGAAGTGGTATATCTTATTCATTTGTTATAATACATAGGTTTAGTTAGATATTTTAGTAACTAGGGCTTATTGTTGCACTGATTGCTCTGATCTTTCTTCTGGGCTGGTTGTCTAGTAATTCTGTTGTGAATTACATGTATGTTAATAGTAAAAGAATGGTGGTTTGGTAGTTGGTGCAGGGTTCTGATGGTTAGTGCATACATTTGTTGCTTTTGTTTGTATATTAACAGGATAATAATGGTGGTATGATAGTTGGTACAGGGTTCTGGTGCTTTGTGAATTTATATGTCGCTAACGCTTGTTACACATTTTTTTTTTCTTTGTTTTGCTTGTATGCTTGTATTCTGTTTCAGACAATGTGTATATGTTCTTGAGAGTAGCACTATGTTGGTGGCATTGTCTTTGGTGATGTACGTGGTGAGCCCGGGAAGCTCTTGGTCTTTGCAATAGCATTTCTTGCTTTGTATGTGATGTTGAGATTGTCCCAAGCAGCTCGTGAGCCTAATAAAAGCTGCATTTGTTGTTAAAGTGCCTTACCATTTCCTGCTGGAACTCTAGCAGCTTATTTTAATCCTCAAACTCATTGAATTGTTTTCCTTATCACAGGAACGATTCCCATTGCTATATGATGTCATCAGTCAATCGACAAATTACAAAGGGCGAAACCTTTCGAGCACCTCTTTACTCAGCGGGAAAAGGAATGAAAGGAACCAGTCACCCTACTTATAGCATAACAGCAATATCAACATGAAATGCAGATGCATCTTTGTGTTCTACTCAACTTAAAGGTACTGTGCAGATTATATTGATTGCAGTGCTTCTCACAAATAGTTTTACCGTGAATGACTGTTATAAAGCAATGTTTTGTATGACCTCCTTACACTGTATTATAATATAGTTAGGCTCTCTTAGAGAGCTCTTTTTCAACCCTTAGCCAGTTGTTGTTTAGTTAAAGGGAACTGATAAGATACATTGGTACAGCTAGAACTTTATTGATATAATTGGGAAAAGAAAGAGTATAAAAAGCAGAAAAGTATACATTTACAAGGGTGACAGCTCAAGAAAGAGTAACATACAAAAATGTACATCTTATATGGGTTGTTGTGCAGTACTGCAAAACAAGTAAGAGTTTATAGATCATAATCTTGACGGTATAAGATATAGTAGCGAGATTCCTACACAGATTAAACATTTCTTATAAAAGTAGTTAAAGAATAATCCCTATTACCAACTTGATACATAAAACTGTTATGGTACAAGATTTGTTTATTTATTTATTTATTTATTTTTCTCTCATTAGAATGTATTTTTAGTTTGTTTTGTTGCAGAAATATAATACATTACTTTCTGTACAAGAAAGATTACAGTATTCCATGATAGGCCTCACAATGTCAGTGTACATCTATACTTTGTTGAAGTTTATAGTTTTGTTTAATGAACAGAAATTCAGTCTTGAAAGTTTTACAAAAAGGAGAGATAGGACTGTTGTAGAGATCTTATCATTAATATATTGAGTAATTCTTTCAGTTGGAATCCTTATAATGGAACCATTCACTTCTGAGTACAATTTCACTAGAGTTCTCTATACAGCCTTAATTTATTGTATTACAATATTGTTAATGCAAGCCCTGGCACTATTTTTGATCATTATCCTTACTTGACTTTGAAAGTATTACTATATGCTCACATTTACTGCATGTTTGTTTTTAAGGACAGTATATAAGCATAATTAATTGTCATTAGTGCACCTTAGCTGATTTTATTCATCTTGGTTATACAACATAATCTTATTTTAATATATGTTTAATAATCAGCTTATTGATTCATTGTAGTACAAATAGTAGTATTTCATGATGTTTTTCATAATTACTTAATAGATTTAACAATTTATTGATTTTATTATTATTCTACTTTAGTCATGTTTACTTCTGTACATAAGAAAGATAAGTTTACTTAAAAGCCATACATTTAAATATATAACAGTTTGCAAATAGGCAGTTCCTGTTTGAAACTTGCTGCTAGTTAGAATGATAATTTGACTGATAGAAGTCACTAAAATTAGGAGTTTATAACTCCAGAAAGGTCTTGGGTGGTTTTTTTTTTTTTGTTAAAAAATTTTGCTACAATTTATTGAAAATGTTGTTTACAATGTTCATTGTAACTTACATAGCTGAAAGTTATTTTAATATACCTTTGATTTTACCTCCATATCATTTTTTAGGTATATCAAGCAGTGGTATTCCTTACATTTATCTTTTATACATAAACATACAAAAGAGTAATAAATGTATAGACAATATGCATTATCACACACGGAAACTACCTCATGACTTCTTTACATTGTCTGTCACTCAATGTTAATGGTCTAAACAATCCTAATAAGAGATCTTTAAATAAATACCTCAAATTGCAAAACTCCCAAATAATATTTCTATAAGAAACCCACTTGATATCAGAAGATATTTCTAAATTGGACTCTAAATCATTTTTTATTCTAGCCAGTTCACAACATTCAAAGAAAAAAAGGGGAGTTGCTATATTATGGCATAACAAATTACCTAAACCAAAAATAATAGAATCATACCAAGATAAAAAAGGTTTGTTAGCATCAGTTATTATAGAATTTAACAACAACATATTCACTTTAATCAATGCATACTGGATTCCTGGCTTTGGACTTAAATCAGCACAGCAACACACAGAACACATCTTACATTTTTCTAAGGGTAATATCATTTTGGCCGGTGATTTTAACTGTATTTTTGATAGCAAAGACTCTACCTTTATCGGTAAAAGAAAAATCTCGTCAACGGCTAGACTTTTGAAAGACTTTTCTGATACTCTCCTGCTAAAAGATGTAAATAATTATGCAGACCCCAACTCTCTATTCTACACGTTCTACTCACATAGGCATAATTCATATTCTAGGATAGACAGAGCCTTTGTTTCTCATAACTTGGTTGATTCTTTAACTAGAGTAAAGGGAATTACATGTCCCATTTCTGACCATAACTCCATAACCTTTGATATAAATATCCACTCAACTTCTAATGTACAGATAAAAAGAATCCCAGCATATATCACTAAACTAAATGATTTTAAAGCTTTCTTATCCGAAGAAGTACATAACTTCATAGAACTTAACACAACTAGTGATACATCTGAAGTCTTTATTTGGGACACAATGAAATCCTACTTATATGGTAGAATAACTAATTGGTATAAAAAAAAAGACTTATGTGGGATAAAGAATTAAAAGAAATACAATCTAATCTTGACAAATTGAACGTAGATCTTTTAAAAAACAAAGATGACAAAGACAAAAAAAGAAATAAATTCTTTAAGCAAATATTATCTTGAAATATTAAATCATAAAATCATGATTAGCTTAGAGAAATTTAAACTCATTACATTTTCATCGAATCTTAGATCCATGAATATTCTAGCCAACAAAACTAAAAGATTAAATAAATTTAGCCATATTAATGACATTTTCTCACCACAGAAGAAGAAAATGGTCTCCGGTTTACATAATATACTAAACGAATTCAGAGAATGTTTTCATAATCTTAATCAGTCTTCCGAATTATTAAATCCAAAAAAAGACATACGGACATTCATTAGTAAAAACTCAAAGAAAAAATTAACAGAAGAGCAAGCTGAATTACTTGATAGACAGATTACTCTCAAAGACATTAAACTGCAAATTAATGAACTTAAACAAAACAAAACTCCGGGAAATGATGGCATCATCCCAGAAATTTATAAAATTTTACCTAATAAAGCTATCACAGTTTTACATGCTGTTTTTAACATAGTACAAACTAAAAACTTCATCCCACCATCGTGGAAATATAATTTTATAACCCCTATTCTAAAACGGGACAAAGACCCCACTAAGTGTAATTCATATAGACCTATATCCCTACTAAATATAGACTACAGAATATTTATGTCTATATATGCTAATAGACTCAAACATTTTCTTCCTAATCTAGTGGAGGCAGATCAGATATGTTTCATAATAAATAGAACTTCTTACGACAATATTAAGAGAATATTAACCTTAATTGAATCAGTAAAGATTTTAAAAACAAATTTAACTATAATTAGTTTAGATATAAATTTGGGATTATCTCCTCATTCTTTTGGGGGAACTTCATTTTTTGGAACATTTTGTAAACCTTATTACTCAATTATATAATGGTTGTCATGCATACATCAAAATAGGTCCTAATATCTCTCAATCTATACCAGTAGTAAAAGGCACTAAACAAGGTTGCCCGCTGTCCCCTCTTTTATTCACCTTAATCATGGAACCATGGGCAAACTTGATAAGGGATAACACTAATATAATAGGATATGAATTGGGTTTTAATGAAACATCAAAAATTCAGATGTTTGCAGACGACATTCTGATTACACTGGGTGGCAAAGACCCATCATTGTCAGAACCATTTAACAATATGGAGCTTTTTCAAAGGAACTCAGGCCTTAAATTTAACCAAAATAAAACACACATTCTTTTAGTTGGTCAAAAGAAAATTTATATACAAGATAATTTTAAGAAATATATAGCACAATCAAAACAAATAACATATTTAGGCATAATTATTACTAGCAGCATAAAATATATTATAAAACTGAACTTTAATAAAAGTATTGCAAACATAGATAATTTAATAACCAGATTGTCTAAAATAAAATTCTCCATGGATGAGAAATTATCAGTTATAAAGATGGTATTACTCCCCAAAATCTTGTAAATAATTCAGTCCATCTCTATACCCCCAACACATTTAGTAATCAAAAAGTTTAACACGATGATTAAAAAATTCCTTTGGCATCCAATTAAACCCAGAATTGCTCTATCAACCCATATGGATAGCTGGGATAATGGAGGTATAGCTTTACCCAACCTAAAACTTTATTCAGTTTCTTCAGTAATCAAATCAATCACTCAGTTAATTGACAGTAAATGTTCAGCAAAATGGAAAGATGTTTTACTTTGTCTATCTCAATTTCCAAAAAAACAATGATACTCATATGTTATACTTAATGAATAACACCTTTATTTGGAGACTGAAAGAATATTTTTCTTTCTACTACACCCAAACATTTAAATCTAACTACATAACTCTAATTTTAAGGTCATTTAAAAACTTCATCCTTAGACATAAAAGATATGAAAGCTGGATATTTCTTAATTTCCCCATCGCCTATACACAAGGGATTATGTTTACAGTAGATTATCAGAAAATGGCACTGTTTAAACAAAAAAGCCTCATAGCATGGCATCAATTGATGAATAACCACAAATTAAAAGCTCTTAATACTATTATAGAAGAGAATAATTTTAACTCAGTACTATGGCTAGACCTACAAGAAGCAAGGAAATACATCAAGGTTAAACTCGATCAAATCCCTCCTTCAATTAAAACCTCAATTCCTAGTCTGATACAGCTTTTAACTCTCTTAACTCAACAGAACATTTCACCAAAAGTTAGTCTTTCACTCATATATAAAACAATAAAATCAGACTTGGATATATATACAGATAATTACTGAGAATTTTTTACCACCAGTAATAATGCCCATCCTTCGGATAAGGATAAATTAAATATTCTTCAATCTGCTGGTAAAACAACATATTCACACAAATGTAAAATTTTCACCTGGAGATTTTCAAATAGATCATTCCTTACACCTCATAATATCAGCAAGATAACTAAAGATAGTGTTTTATGTTAGAGATGTAAGAAGGAAATTAATGCAGACTGGATACATGTATTTTATGATTGCTTACTTTTAAAGAAATTTTGGGAAGATGCTAATAACTTCTTACAAGCAATCTTTACAGATAATTTTATTATTACTAAATCACTTATTCTATTTAACACTCCAATCCCAAAATGTGTAAAACCCAGCAAATATTCAATCTTATGGTATATATTGTCCATCGCCAGGAAAGAAGTCACAAAAAATTGGAAATCTTCACATAGTCCATCTTTTCAAAATTTTAAAGATCTTCTCAAGGATGTTTCCATACTTGAAATGTTGACAATTAAATCTAGGTCTTCAGGGAATACAACATATAAATATTGGAAGAGTATATCTGAACTACTAGAAAAGCAATAACCTGAATGTAAAATCAAATCCTTTTTCTATTAGCCTAACAGTAATATTTCATTCTTGTACAGTGAACATTTCTGTATATAGTTTATGGTATTATTGTTTATTATACCATTCTTTTTTTATTTTTATCTAACGTATCAAAAATCTGTACAATTATTTTAATAACTGTGTATATTTCAGTTTTGATTTCAATAAAAATTTTATTTAAAAAAAAATGTCCACACCATTCCCCAGCTGTGTGCTCTACTTAATATGTGACTGAGGTTTGTAATGTTACACCACCAACAAAGTGACAGTCTGCATACCTCTCAACTGTCCCTATTATCATAGAATGTCCAGAGTTTTACCTCATATGTCTGGTCTGTTTCTCATACATTTGTGTTCTTCTGGCAAATTATTGAATATTGAAGTCACTACATTATACTAACTACAGACAAACATTTATGTTTCAGACTTTATATCCTTCAAAATATGTAATAATGCAACACCTTTACATCCAGCAACTTTCTAGGTTTATGAGAATGATATTTAAAATCTGTCCCTATGTTTGGGCCTTTGCCCCCCCAATCTTTCTGGCTTTGTCCAGATTTCTTGCACTAAGAGGTTAAGAGGTATGGCAGTCTGTGAAAACACCAGCATAGTACTACCTCACATGCAAGAGATGTAAGTAATTCCAGATTAAAAGCATCAACACCATCACCCATGTTAGCTTCTCTAGTCCACAGAGCCACACATGTCATCAGACAGAGCAGAGTAATTCATCACACAATCAACAGCATAAATATTTACATTGTTATTGTGTGTGAAGATAGACATACAATGTGTGAGCGATATCTATGTTACAGCCCTGAGATTGCCTGGTCCGTTGATATACCATAGCTTATTTTCTGTTAAAGCAGTTATATGGGTACACTGCTGTGTTGGGGGTGGGGAACAAAAGCAAATGGTCAGCTTGGGTAGAAAGTTGTCAACATATCATGTGTGGCTGTTTTTTAACATCTCCCTTGCTTGCTGTCGCAAATATTCCATTCATGAGGTCTAGTGAATATTAAGGAACACATACTACTGGACTGGGTATCTGTAGCCCCATGTGGGTGTTACAACTGTCCAAGTAGCCCACTATATTTCCTTGCATAACAGCAGCAGATCCATACAGATGATACCATTATATATTAGGGGTCTGAATGGAGAGATGATAAGTCAGCAAGTAAAGGAGAGTAGTATTGCTGAAAGTGAATTCATCCTCATGTCTTGGTGAGTACCATTGCAAGGTGGACCCTGGTTTTTACAAAATCTCATCAAGATGACCCTGATATATAGACTGTGTAGAATCCTCAAAATGCAGAAACATTCCTACAATGGGGCCAGGCCAGGCCCAGGGGGAGGATGCCCCCCCCCCCATTGTAGAAGGAAGTAGTAGTCCACAAAATTCACAAAAACTGATAGGCCAAAGAAGAGCCATAAAGACAATAAAGTGGACTATTGAGGATAAGAAAGAAATTATGTATTGTTACTATTATACAAAAAGCCCAGAATTTCTAGACACAAGATATACAAATGATTAAGAGAGAAATTAGAGGAAAGAAAAATACTTCCGCAAGAAAAACTGTCAGAAGCTTCCAATAAAAATTTGTATTCATTAATAGAACAGATTTGTGAAAAACAGTATATAGATCAAGAAACTTTGATCTGTTTGGAAAAAGAAGCATCTGAGGAAGTGTGAAAAAACAAATAACAAAACTTAGAGATTTTTGAAAAGTATAAAAAAGAAATATGGAGATGGGAAAGACAGATTTGATATAGTACAATATTTTTGAAAAGGAGAAAGCCAAATTAATCAATATAAAGAAGGCAGCCCCAAAGATAATCGAAGATAAATAGAGGCAAAGGCATCCAGATATGGAAAATTTCGCAATAAAAAATAATATCATAAAGAGGGAATGTAGAAAAGAAGATTAGTAAAGTAGAAGTTAAAAAAAATAGAAGTTGAAGTTATGCAGTGCCTGTGAAGTGAAGGTGTTGGCGTAGAAGGTTGAACACAGGTTATATCACAGCATGATGGAGTGATTCCCAAAGTAAGGAGAAGCAGGAATATCAGGAGACATTGGAAGAGGAAATATGGACATGGGAAAGAAAAAGAGATTTAATATGGTGTAATATTTATGCAAAGGAGAAAGCAGCACCAAAGATACTTGAAGAAAAATACAGGCAAAGGAATCCAGACATGGAAAACCTTACAATACAAAAAAATAAGAAAAGGAGATCAGTAATGGAGAAGTTAAATAAATAGAAACTGAGGTTATGGAGCACCTGCGAAGTGAAGGATTCAGTGCAGAACATCTAATTCAGAAAGCACCGCAACAGGATATAGCAATGGAGATCCAAATTAACGGGAAACCAGTGGAATGGGAAGCAATTCATCAGGTCCCATACAAAGATAGTTTTTAGCCTTCCACAGGAAACCAGTATAAATCTTCACTTGAAGCTGGACAGCAAGGGAAACTCTGATGCAGTCAATGTTGAGGAGTGATAGGCCAGTGAGTTCCCAACTGACAGAGCAATGGATGTCACAGTATGAAACTGAAGAGAATGTGCCACAGGAAGATGCTATAGAACTTTCTATACAATGCCCGCAGGAAATGAAAAATAAAAAATGTGCCCTCAGTTTAGAAGATAATGAGCTAAGAGAAGAATTGCTTGATGTAATGGACAGAGATAGATATATTAAAGTCAATGAAAGAAATAGACTGCAGAAGGTCAATAAAACCCCAAAAGTCAGAAGTCTGATAAAACAAATGAACACAGTAATTAGGACTGCCCATAGAGATCCATGAGATATAACAGAAGTAAACAGGATATATTACTGTGCAGCTAAATTAATAACTGATAAAGTTCTATCAGAAGAACACAGGGTAGTGAGGGAAAGGAAGGGGAAAAATCAAATACCATCATGGAAGTATTGAATACAGAAAACTATAAAGCAATTAAGACATGAAGTATTACTGTTAGAAGAATATGCAAGAGGGAACAGATCAACAAAAATACTAAGAAAGATAGAAATGATAAAAACAATGCACAGTATTAGAACAGACTATGTTTTATGATGCACTATTGCAAATAACAAACTAAAAATCTTAGCACAGGTGGAAAAATGTATTAGTTACCCAGATAAATATAAAGAAAAAGCACAAAATAAACAATTTATTGATGACCCAGAAAAGTTTTATAGAGAATTGGGAAACAAGGTAAAAGGAATTGAAAGACCACAAAAAAGAAGAAATAGATATATTTTGGGGAAGTATCTATGAAGATCCTGTGAACCATCCCAAAATGCTAAATGGATTGAAGAAGTAAAAGAAAGAATATGAAGTTTAAAGGTACAGGATAAGAAATGGGATGAAGTAATAGCCAGAGAGACTGAAACAAAGTTAAGAAAAGCCTCTAACTGGAAAACCCCAAGCCCAGATGCAGTACCTAACTTTTGGTTAAAAGTATTAACATCTTCCCATGAAGATTTAGTCATGAGTAAGAACAATTTATATGCGCACCCCAAATAGACACCAACCTGGCTAACAACAGGAAAAACAATGCTCCTACTTAAGAGTGAACCTGCAAGCTATCCCAAAAATTATAGACCAATAACTTGCCTCACGATGATGTATAAACTATACATGGGAATTGATGTTAACAGTTTATAGTCATTTAGAAGAAAACTCAATTATGGCATAGAACAAAAGGGCAATAAAAGAAAGTCATATGGAACAAAGGATCATTTGTTGTTTAATAAAGTCAGAGTGGAGAACTGTAAAAAGGGGAAGAATATAAGTATGGCATGGATTGACTACAAAAAAAGCATTTGATAGTATCCCACATTCATGGTTAAAAGAGTGCTTAAAAATGTTTAAGATACACAGTACACTGATCGGCTACATTACAGTGACCATGAAAAAGTAGCAGACCACTTTGCAATTAAGCCATGATAAATGACAAATTATTATTCCAGGAATAACAATTCAAAGGGGGATATTCCAGGGTGACTCTCTGTCACCGCTGCTATTCTGCCTTGCCCTTAACCCATTAAGCTGTCTACTTAAAAGCATAGGCCATGGCTATAATTTGGCTCCTAGAAAACAACAAAATGTAAAGATTTCTCATCTTCTCTGTGTCGATGATTTAAAACTGTATAGCTCATCAGATGAGGAACTGAAAGTACAACTGCAAGGTGTCAACACTTTTTCAGATGATATATGAATGTCATTTGGTCTTGATAAATGTGCAAAACCAAATTTTAAAGCAGGAAAACTGTGGCACCAGGAAAACATCAGTTTGGGACAAGAATGTGATATAAAAGACTTGAGCAAGAGGGAATTGATGAAGGATCAGCAATAAAACATGAACAAATGCGAATAAAACTTAATAAGGAATACTTTAGAAGACTTAAGTTAATCCTGAAAACAGCACTGACATCTAGGAACAAAATATAAGCTATAAACCAATTTGTTCTTCCTGTCCTAACTTACAGTTTTAGAGTGACTGACTGGCCCCAAAATGTGTTGGATAGATTTGATAGGAAAAACAAGAAGGATGCTTCATGCTTACCAAATGATTTATAAAAATCAGTGCATACCAAGATTAAATATTCCCCATTCCGAAGGAAAGATGGGCCTCCTTGAAACTGATTACACATATAGATCTGCAATTGTGAGACTCCACACATATCTGCTGACCTCACAAGACCCAAACATAGTGAACGTTTTGAAACATGAGGAGAATAAATCTAGAATGACTTCTCTGCTTAATCTAGCAGAAGCATATCATTGTCAGACAGGAATGGAAATCAAACCAGAAGTAGATAAAAAAAGAAAAAGAAAGAATATAAGGGGAAGGATCAGATGAGAAGGCAAGAAATGTGGAAAATTCATAAATATAGTTGCAAGTATAGAAAACTTCCAGAAGAACCTCATGTTGATCAGGGACAACTGCAGGAGTGGTTAAGGAGAGGCAAATTCAAACCAAGAGATGAAAGGTTAATATTAGTGGCCCAAGATAGTGGGCTGCATACACATTGGTTTACAAAGTCCATTGCACATGTGGGAGAAACAGACAAATGTCTGTTTTGTAAAACCAAATTGGAAACAGCTGCACACCACTTTGCTGGTTGTGACATACGAATGGCAGAACAACTGTATACTGAAAGGCATAATAATATGGCAAGATTGTTGCACTGGGGTTTGTGCAAATACTATGGTATTGAAGTGGATGAAAACACTGGAAACATGAGCCACAAAGCATCATAGAAAATGCTGAAGGTTACATCACATGGGATCATCCATTACCAACAATTCAAAAGACAGATACTAGAAAACTGGATATAATGGTCCATGTAAAGAAGACAAAAGTAGGATTGATCATTGAAATCACCACACCCATTCATAGGTTCATAGGTTCATAGGTTCATACTAGGCTATCTGCCCAATGGCATTTATAAGCCTAGCCCATAGTTATGTGGCTTTCGCCACCCCTTTAGTTTGAATAAAAACTACGCCTATCATTTTTCTGTGCCTCTGTCAAGCAGTGACACTGAAGTAATCCCTGGGGTATATCTGCGATCTCCCATCCATTGGTCAAGATTCCTCTTGAACAAGGCCAGCGAGGTGCTCTGCCTCACATGTACCGGGATTTTGTTCCACAGCATAGGGAGTCTCTGGGTGATGAATCTGTCCCTCCAGCACGTTCTATTTATAACCGTGTCAAGGTTTAAGTCTCCGCCCTTGTGGTTCTGAGGGATCTAGATTTTTGAGGTGAAGCATATTCATCAAATCTGGGTTTGACATGGCCTTATATGTCAGGCACAGGTCACCTCTGAGCAAGCGGTATGAGACTGAATAAAGCTGGAGTTCTTTCAGTCGGGCAGCATAAGACATATTTTTGAGACCCTTTATCCTTTTGGTGAGGAACTTTTGGGGCCTTTCAAGCTGCATCAGGTGTCTGGTCAGATACATTCCGAACGGGACATTGTACTCAATCATAGGTCTAATGAGTGATGAGTACAGGGGGACGATGACCTCCCTTGATCTAGATGTGAATCCCTTCATGATCAGGTGGGCGATATAGAAGGTTTTCCTAACTACTTTAGCAACATGAGTGTCAAACGAAAGACTACTGTCAACTTGGGTCCCCAGATCCCTGATGACTTTTTCTGTGCTCAGTGGATTGTCACCTATATGGTAGCTAGGGGTAACCTTGTTTTTCCCGAAGGGTATGACTATGCATTTTTTGGCGTTTAACTTCAGGCCATGGCTCTGGCACCAGTTATCCGTTTCACTATAGTGTCTTGTGTACAGAGAGACACAAAGTCATAAAATATCAGGATTTGCAGGCAGAAATAAGAGCAATGTGGAAGAAAGATACCCAGACAGTCCCAATAGTAGGAGGAGCAATGGGTCTTACAAAAAAGAATCTACAATCGTATTTAGATATGTTACCAATACATGTAACTCTGTACAAATTAGAGAAGGAGTCCTTACTGAGTACTTTGCAGGTGCTGTGAAAAGTACCTATGGCTGAAATCAAAGATTGAAACAATACTAATTTCATGAACTTTAATCATACTTTCACTTAGGAATGGGGTCCATTCCCGTCATGGTATTAAAAACCCAAAAGATTTGGAGAAATTAAAAAAAGATACCATATTATAGTAATCCTTGCAATTAGTGTGTAGGTTACAGACATACCTTGCAAATGCAGCTGTTGACAGATCTGTAGTTCAGGGCTGACTCTGTGTGATGCAGGCAATACACAACCAATACATGGATAGGTCCAGGTTATGTGGGTTGCCTGGCATCAGCTATTTTAATATATGTATGTGAGTAAGAGTAAGATGTCAGTCCATAGGACCCTAGGTTGTCAGTGAATGTGCTATGCGTTGTCTCATAGCCAGTGCCAGGGCATACTGGGCATGCCTACGTTTGCCTACAGGGGCATCATCAAGGTCTTCTCCTCCGAGTCCTCCTGTGAGTGTGGCTGTGGTGACCTAAACACTGGTGGGGGGGATGTGTATCCCTTCCCTTTGCTGATCCTGCTGCAGCTGTCTCAGCAAGATCATATTGTGTAGCATGGCACATACTGTGAACATATGTGCACATGTGGATGGAGAGTACTGCAGGGCTCCACCAGATATATTGAGGTACCAGAACCATGACCTCAGCAGCCCAAATACATACCTTATGATGTTCCTTGTTTGTACATGTGCATCATTATGGCATTCTTTCATAGGTGTGTATGCATTTCAGATGGGTGCCATCATCCCTGGTTCCAGTGCATAGTCAGCGTCCCCCAGTAAATGGCTGTGTGGGATGTCCCTCCTAGCAAACATCTGGCGCAGCTGTGATGCATGCCAGATATGGGAGTCATGATAACTGCCAGGGCTGCCAGCACACACAGTCATGATAATGCCCTAGGCACAGCAAATGACCTGGCAGTTAATGGAGTGCTACCCCTTGTGGTTGATGTAGATTCTACCTTCTTCATTGTGTGGTGCTTTGATGTGCAGATGAGTGTAATCTATGGCATCCAGTACCTCAGGGTAGTGTGCTACATGGTAGAAGTGTTGTGTATTGCTGGCTGTCACCTCAGGGTTGAGGGAAAAATAAATGTGCTTACTGGCATGTGGTAGCATGGCAGCCAGGAATTGGTGGAATACCCTGGATGCTGATATCTGCGAGACCCCCATCATATCTCCAGTTGGTCTTTGGAAGGTACATGTGGCTATTATCCTAAAGGCTACACATACTTTTGTTTCCACTGGGATGGGTTCCCCTGTGTTGGCTCTAGGTTTGAGTTGAGGTCGGCAGAGCTCAGTGAGTTCTTGTAGTATGTCCCTGCCCACCTTGTAGCACTCTACAATATCCAGCTCATGTAGCTCCTGGAAGGTTACTCTGGGCCTGGACACCCTTCTTCTTCTCTGCCTAGGCTTATTGTCAGCAGCAGCAGCACTGACATCAGCATCTAGCACATACAGATGTAGCAGACCTGCAGCAGCACCTACAATTCTTTCAGTTAATATTCCAAAGTCTGTACTCCAATGGTTCAGAGTATGGGGGAAAAATCAGATTGTAGGGTATATGCATACTTTATCTTGCTCTATTCTAAGTGCTGCTTGTGTGATTGGCTACCTATGATGCACTGCACCTGCCTAGTATATCATTAACATCATTTTATGGCCATAGTTTAAGTTAAACAAGGGTCAAAAGTAATTAGCACTTCATTGCCTTTTAGATACTCTCAGCAATGTGGCATGCCACTCAAACGCATGCCCCATAGATAAACAAAGCTTAGCAGTCAATTGACACCCCCCAGACTTCCACACTCTGCACAGCAGCACCATGCAAACATATGGAAACATGAGCTTCATAGATAAACAAAACTCAGAACTCAGTGCAAACATCCCCCCCAGACTTCCATGCTCAGCACAGAGGCTCGCCACACAAATAGGGGCAGCTAAGCTCCAATTAGTTTAGTAGTTATTGGACACACCCTCTCCTGATGTCAGCTACCTCCTGTATGGACACCAACATGGTTCTCTGCCTACATGGAGGGGATATACGGACATGATTACCCCATTATGCTATTCAATGACTCCACCTCATTTGCATAGGGATCCATGCTCACAACCTGGAAACTACAAGCTTCCACAACCTACCACGTTAGCAACAGCACCAATGTACCATTGTAGATACTCCACATGGGGTCCTGTTATACATTTCTGTCTCATAATATTAATTTTGTTATTTCCACTTTTTTTAAATACTTTTTTTAAGGCATGTTTGCGTACTGTGGCATGGCGCACAAACATGCCCAGATTATTAAAAAATATATTTTAACATATTTTCTGTAACTTTTGAGATACGCAGAGGATATTTTCATCATATCTGTGTGTGGTATGCCATTTCTGTTCATCTATCTACAGCCCTTTTTATCTGTCTACATTCCTGTACATGAAATTTTTCCGTGTACACTATGGACACTGACACAGGGTCTGCAGAGCTGCCTGTCTGCTTGCTGGATCACTCTAACTGCCTTATTTGCATGAGATTCACCTGCTTATGAGGTGATTTGCATTCCACGGAGCTTCTAGTGTTGGCGTGTGCATGCACGCTGCCCAGCAGTGCTTACTGGATCGCAGTCTTGCTTACTTTCATGTAAGCAGCATGGCAACAGTAAAAAAGACTATGCAGGCTTTATAAAATTGCCCCCATTATCTACTTTAGAAAAAAAATCAATAAAAAAAGTCAATATACTTATTGCATTGCACATCAAATAATAAATCATTGTGCATAACTGTCCATGGTATTAAATTCTTTGACTAACCTGTCCATTTCTCAACAGATAAACTTAATCAACAATTTAATTAATTCACATTCCTGATGATCAAATAAATCCAAAAGTTGTTTGTGTAATTCAGGCCATCCACAAACCTGGTAGGACATTTCCCAGACCTAAGCCCCTTTGGGACTCATAGCACTTTAATACAACATAAGAAATAAAGAGTTTCAGTCTGATGTTTTTAAAACTTAAGAAGTTTCTTTTCAAACTCATCCAGTCTTTGACCAAAAGAACAATTATTTTCTTTGTTCACCCTAGAAGAAAAAGTAACATCCTTTCTGAACCCATCTGGTGAAGTATATTTGCCATCACTGGATTTATCAAAACTCATTGTTTTTTTTCCTAGAGTCATTAACCATTGGGTGATTGGAATAATTACCTCTATTTGTTGACCTGGTAGAATAGAGAAACCTGTACCATTTGCAGTTCCTGAGTTGGCAGTCAACAGTTGGGCCTCAAGACTTTTTTTGCATAATATCTAAATGCAGCATTATTTGCACTACCTGTTGAGATAATTGTTGAAGAAATGCCATACAATTGCCCAACAACATGGTAATGTTCCCATATTTGAAGGGATGAGAGCCTAAGGTGGATTCCCCAAACATCACTGACAACATAACAGTTAGTAGTGCACAAAACCACTGGAACCAGGAACGAAACACAAAACACAAATCACTGAAAGTGAAACCAACAACCAGACAAATTGCTTGTAGATTCCACCAAATACAATTTAATCAAAAATGTTAAGCACTTCCAGGCACATATCACAAGGACTTTGTCAGAATATTTAGCTGATAAACATAACAGGCTTAAATTAGTTTTTGTCATAGTAACTAGACTCAAATAGACCTTAAAGAGATATACCATAATTCAAAATTATTAAATTAGTTTTATTAATCACAGTTTTCTAAAAAAAAAAAAAAAAAACACATACACCATAAAGTAATTATTACAAATTAAATATTAAATCCACCTATGGGGGTTCTACCTGTGTCTTTCGACAGGGCCAATAGGTGCTGATTGTGGAAACAAGGGCAGAACTTCGCTATGCTTGTAACAGCCCCAGGGCAATTAGCCTTGTAACTTCCTATGATGTAATCAATACTAACATTTTTGATTGGCATCCCTGTGATGTAAATAAGAGTGTGATAAAAGTGAAGACACATTCATCCCTGCCCCTTAACAGCAGTCACTTTCTTCACCTTATACTTTTCCTTATACTATTCTTCACTATATACAAGCCTATGTACACTTATAAAATGCCCAAAAATATCACACGTGAGTCTTGGTAATGTTTCATTCATTTCAGAATATATTCAAAAAACATCCTCCAATATTCTTTAAGATAAGCTTTCTGATTTAGGTTGTGAAATAGATACCTATGAGCCTTAAAGTGTTTAATTGCTAGGATCTTAAACCCTTCCCAAGATAATGAGTGCCTGTTTTTCCATTTAAGTGTGATGTAATATTTTATTAACATGAATATGGAAATTAAAATTCTGAGTTGTACCTTTGATAGTCCAGGAGGGGGAATATGTAAAAGGGTAAATTTCCAAGACATAGTTGATTTTTCGTAGCCTATTTTTTTCTAACTGGACTCTTACGGAACACCAAAGTTTGTATGAGCATTTACTGCTCCAGAATATATGTAAGAGGTCATCTGTTTGATTTTGGCAGAATTGGCAATGAGGAGAAGAGTTAGGGTAAATTTTATTAATTATGTTTGGGGTAAGAGAAGCATTGTTCAGTAACATAAGCTGGGTATAATTGAGCTTTTTTAGGGGTATGAGATTGGAGCCAGTCTTGATGGCATTCGATATTTGATTGTGGGAGATAGAGGGATCCTGTTTCAGCCAGTAGATAGAGTATATAGGCTCCTTTTGTGTTTTAAAGGACATAATAATTTTGTAGGTGTTTGAAATCATTTTCTTTTTGAGGAGGAGAAGGTTCCAAATTACTTTGCAGAAGGAGATATCTTTATCTGTTAGCAGAGGGTGGTTTAAGAATTTATGAGATAACTCCATGATTTGTCTTAGTATAATTGTATACTTTTTTGGGAGATTCATCTTGGTTCTTATATCTGAGATGGAGTGGTGCTTAAAGGGGAGGAGATCTATAATATTTTTATCCTTCAGAAGGGGGAATTGAGCTAAGTTTAACATAATCCCATTCAATTTTAGGTTAGGATTAAGATGGAGTGATTGTAAAGTATTAAAGGCAGGGGTCAGCTTTAGGGAGTGAAATAGTTTTTGTAGTGTAGCTATTTTGGTTTTTATGCTGCTATGCTTCTTGTTTTTGCACAGATTTTCTTTATTTAAGAAAAGAAGAGCTAAGGGGTTGAAATTAAGTGATTTAACATAATTGTTATAGAGTATGACCCACACTGGATGCCATATATTGGAATCTTTGTTGACTGTAGCTATGTTAATTATCCTGTTGCAATTTATAATTTCATAATATAATTTAAAATCTGGCAGTCCTTGTTCTTTTGGGTATGAGAGTTTGTTGTAGCTAATCCTAACAGATTTAGGGGACCATATACATTTCAAAAGGGATGAGTATATATTTTTGAAGAATTTGTTGTCTAAGATAGTATTTTTTGCATTGAAAATATAAAGAAATCTGGGGAGTATGTTCATTTTAATGATTTTTACTCTTGTGAGGAAGGGTAGTTTAAGGTTGGCCCATCTGTTTAAGTCATTTTGCACATTTGACCATAATATAGTAATATTACCCTGGTAAAATGCTGTAGAGTCCTGAAAGAATGAGATTCCTAGATAGTGAAAGTGTTGTCTAATATTTATACCTTTAGATGGGAATATACTAGGGTATTGAGCAGACATGTTAATAGGGAAGATTAAGGATTTTTCTTTATTTAATTTGTAGTTTGCAAATTTGGAGAAGGTATCAATGGAAGACATAATTTTCTCAAGATCAGAATTAGGTAAGGTAAAATAGATGTTTAAGTCATCAGCATAAGCTGATAAGAGATTTTTGTGTTGTATAACAAAGGAATGTGATGAAAGATTTTCTATTTGATTAATAGGAATAAGGGTTCAATGAATAGGTTAAATAGAAGGGGAGAAAGGGGGCATCCTTGCCTTGCACCATTACTAATGTCGATCCTGGATGATACTTGTTTATTTATTTGTAAAACAGTGTATGCATTAGAATAAAGAATTTTAATGATGTTAATGTATAAGTATGGTATATTGAAGTGAGGGAGAGTATCAAACAGAAAGTCTGTGCTGATTCGGTCAAAGGCTTTGGATGCATCTATGGCCAGGGTATAAATAGGGATTTTAGTGAGAGTAGAGAGCGATATCAAGGCGTCTAGTGTAAGAGTATGATCAACTGTTTATCTATGTAGAATAAAGCCTGATTGTTCAGGTGATACAATGCTGAGAATGACAGTTTTTAAGTTTATTAGCTAGGATTGTAGCCAAGATCTTCATATCCAAGTTAACAATAGAAATAGGCCTATATTTCCAGGGTTTTTTTGTGTCAGAATTGGGTTTTGGAATAAAAATAGTTCTTGATGCATTGAGATGAACGTCTTTTATTCCAAAGTGGATAATATGATTAAAGAGCTGAAGCAGGGTGTTGGAGATTTTAGATGTAAAGCATTTATAGAATTCAGCCGTGAAGCCATCTGGGCCAGGGGATTTGTTAAGTTTCAGGTTGTTGATAGCGTACGTAATTTCTTGTTGTGTAATTTCCCTGGCTAGTATGTCCTGATGATCTTTACTAAGCTTGGGGAAAGTTAACTTGTTTAAGAAGCTTTGAAGCTCTGCTATGTCTATAGGACTATCCGGAGGGCTATATAGTTGGGAATATAGTGATTCAAAGAGTTTGAGTATTTCTTGTGAAGTCTGATACCATATCCCTTGATAATAAAGTTCAGATATAGAGGGAGATGGTTTGTTTTGATTTAAGATTCTGGCTAAGAACCTAGAAGGAAATTGGGCCCATTCAGAGTAGTAGGCTAAGGTTTTTATTTCCTGAAAGGAAAGATCCTCAGCATGTAGAGATAAAAGTTTCTCTTGTAGTTGAATTAATTCATTCTCAGATTGGAGAGAGTAATTTGTTTGGATTTCGGCTTCTTAGTTATTTTATCTGATATGGATGATTCGTTCTTATTGTAAAGTTTTTTATAGTATGATGCTTTGTTGATAAGTAGCCCTCTAATCATTGCCTTAGTGGCTGCCTAGGAATAGTCTATGAAATATGAATCAGAATTTAAAGATAGAAGGAATTGATCTAGGTAGGACTCCATTTCTGTAAGTATGTCTGCCTTCTTTAGAAGGTTGGAGTTTAACTGCCACCAAATGGCTTTGTTATTTGTGGGTGTTTTGGAAGACCAGTGAATAGAAAGAGTGATCCGAGAGAACTCTGGGATCAGCATTAAATGAGATGTCAAAGTTAATAAGTATTGAGGAAGTTAGGAAGAAGTCCAACCTAGACCAACTTTTGTGGCAGCTAGAAAAGAAAGTGAATTTGTTATTATTTGAAAGGCTGTTTTGATAGATATAGGGATCAAATAAGCTGAAATCCTCTTTAAGTTCAGAGATAGTTAAGGTAGCGTATTTATTATAATTAGCATTAGTATTGGTCCTGTCTGTCAACAGATCTTGTATAGAATTCCAATCACTTCCCACTATGTAATAATGGTTAGGAAAAGATGAAAGTATTTTATAATTGTCATAAGGAAGTTTTGTTGTCTGGTCCATGGAGCATAAATATTAATAAGTAGGATAGGTTTATCTAGGTATGTATACCGTGTAGTGAAGTAGCACCATCTTCCTTCTTTATCAGAGTCATAGTTAATTATATCTTGTTGGAATGAGTTTTTGATAATTATAGCAACCCCCACACTATTAGTTTTTGCACCTGATGCAATGATAGTTTTAATCCATCGTTTCCCTCGATCCTGTTTCCACTGGTCATTAGATAGGTGCGTTTCTTTGATGAAAATTATGCTTGATATAGATTTAAACACCAGATGCATAAAAAGTTTTCTTTTCTTAATTGCCTGTAACCCTTTAATGTTCCATTATTCTAATTTCAGCATTTGTGATCTTATTATTTATTAAGTAAAAGGCTATAAGTGGAGAATGTAGGATTATTCGTGTATAGATAAATGGTAAACTAGGATGTTTGAGCAAAGATAAGAAACCCTTCCAGCTCAAGACCCGTGCCTAACCTCCACCCATCTAGCCTGGAAGAGACTGGGATATTAGGTATTGTAGCAGTAGAGTAATACAAATTACATAAAACTTGTAGCGAAACTATTACAGTGAGACTGATATATCCCAACAGGGACCAACAATATCTACAGAATCTAAAATGCATAACAATCCCAAACAGATTAGAAAACCAAACTCATAGCGCATCAATCTTGAGTTTAATCTGAGAGTTTCATTATAGATGTATAAAAGTGTTAACTATATCCATATCTGATGAATAACACCAAATTCTATTAAGTGAGAAAAAAGTTCATCATGTGTATACTATTTCCCTTTTTTTTGCATGAAACCATATCCCTGTCCATTAAGTAAGCGTTATTGGTGTTAAGGTAGAGTCTCCCCTTAGATGCTTGTGTGTGATTTTAGTGTAAATATTTAACAAGTAGATGTAAGGCACCTCAGAATCGAAGTAGTAACCCAGAGCTGCAGCCTAGAATTTCCAAAGCACCAGGAAGACTTAAGTCTAAAAATGCTGTATTATGTTCAGAGTGCATGCAATATTTTGAGTACTAACTAGGTTGAAACATTATAGAGATATACCTTTCCATTCTAGTCTCATTAGGTACAGTGTTAATACAATCCACATGGTGTTAGTCAAATAACTGCCTTTACATTGTCATTGCATTTAACCAACAGTTAGTTATATATATATATATAAAACTTTTTTTTTTGACTATGCCAGTAACCAGCTTATATCATCAGCTATTTATAAACCCACACAGAGAAAATGACATTCATTATAAGTCCTGTCATGAGTATTAATACAATGTTGCCTGATCATAGGGGTAAAGAAGGGGTATCGCTATAACTGTTAAACCCATGAGTGACCAAGGCAGAGAAAAGGCAATTTATACATATACCAGAATGTATAGTTCGGTACTACTCGCTCATCGCAAGCACTGCATAAATTTTGTACACAAGCTACCCCCATTAATTCCTGTGCATAGATATCGCTGGCGTTATGAATCAAAAATGGGTTGGTCCTCTTCTACACTGGACCTTTTGAACTGTACCTGTAATATTCTCCATCATAGGACCAAGCATTGCCCAGGTATGGGTAAGGGGTTGCTCCTGGATCTGTTATTAAAGTTGAGATTTCTCGAAGGCTTCCCTTCCACCCATCTGCACTGGAAATGTAGTATATTCACATACCTGTCCCTCGAAAGACATGGAATTTCATTCTAAAACCTTTAATCGCTGTGAAGACCCCCCCCCCCATTGAGTGACGGGGAGATGGAGCGAAGCTGTCTCTTTAAAGATTTTGTGATGTTCCTCCTTGACATGTAGCTTAATTTTCAGGTCCCTGTTTCTTTAAGACACCGTGGAATTATGGGAGAGCAAGGGTCAGGGAGTGTCATGGTGCTGAAGTTTGTGGTGGAAATGGAAGTTGTAGTCCCTAGATAGAAACCCGGATCCATGAGGGAGAGAAGCCTTCAACCCAGCCAGCAATCAGCCAAGAGGGAATACGGAAGACTGTGGCGGGTCCCGAAAATACTGAAAATATCTTCGGAGGTCCGGCGCAATCATTCAGTTGTGGGTAGAATATATAAAAAAGAGAAACAAACTGAAGTAAGTCAGCGATTTTGTTGTGCTAGATTTGAACAGTCATTAAATGCTTTAAAGAAGACCGAAGTGGCTTCTTTACTGTTTACTGCAGATAATTTGCATCCTTGATGTTGGAAAAACAGAGTGTTTGGGTACTTCTTCTGAAATTTTATTTGTTTTTGAATTAAATATGCACAGAAGGGTGCCAACGTTTGCCTCTCCATTTTTATCTGCACAGGAAGGTCTGTTTGTAGGTAGATTCTGGCTCCGTTCCAAAAGATATATTTTTTTGTTTTAGCTGCAAGTAAAAGTTTGTTTACATGCTGATAGTTTAGAATTTTGGCATAGACAATTCTAGGATTTTTTTGGTCCAAGGATGGTCTGAGAGCCCGGTGAGCTCTTTCAACTATTATCTGGTCTATAAAAGGAGCATTGTCCAGGAATAAAGCAAAGATAGTGTTGATGGTTTCTGGTAGAGTATTATGTTCAATCGGTTCAGGAATACCCCGTACTATGATATTGTTGTGCCTGGATCTGGCTTCCATGTCCAAAAGTTTCTGTTGCATATCCAGCATAGTTTTGGCATTGGGATTATGTTCTTTTTGTAACTGCTCTATTTTTATTTCATTATCCATAACCTTTGCTTCAGTTTTGTCAATTCTTGTAAGTATTCTGTCTATGGAATCCCCAAAGGTTTGTAGTTGAGCGGAAAAGTTATGTATGCAGTTTGTATAGGCTGCAGTGCCATTTTTAGTTCATCCATATTAGTTGGGTCTGTTTTCATTTTGCCAGTAGGTTTTGTAGTTTCCTGTTGTTTACCTCTTCTTGCCCTTTTGAGTAATGTTTCTTTTTCCGGAGATGCAATTGTAGATTATTTTGCTTTTGTAGTTTGAACGTCCATGTGTTCAGAATCCTGTGACATAGTTGATTTTCTTGTTTTGCTTGATTAGGAGATTGCAGGCCAAGGAATCTCAGATCTCATGGACAGCACATGTAGGGAAGACAGGGAAAAAAATTAGCTGCAATCCTCTTTGTATTACTGCTCTTCCTTGTTCCTGATCCAGTATATGGTAAGAAAAGTATTCCTTTATTCCAAAGTAAGGTTATTAACCAGATAAGTTAATTCTCTCATGCTACTCGAAGGTAATATTTTATTGATATGGTGCTGAGCTATGATCCAACACTGTTTATAGGACGGCAGCCATCTTGATCTTCTACAATATGTTATTAAAACAAGCAATCATGAGTAGGGTTACCACCTGTCCCACTTTGCGAGGGAAAGTCCATCTTTAGGCAGTTGTGTCCTGCGAAAAAATAAAAAAATAGCAAATGTCCTGAGATGTCAGGACAAAAATATTTCCGAAGTTTTCTTTAATAGTTGCATAAAACTGTTATTTTATATATGAAACTTCTATATGTTATGTGAAGTAGCATAAGCAATTCAAATGTTACTAGAATAAGCTTTTATTTGTGCAAAAAAGTAAAGTTCTGTACTATGCATGGCTGTAGGTATGTTTTGTCCTGGAAAATCTGACATTTCTACAGAACATGTCCCACTTTGGGCATTTGAAAAGGTGGCAACCCTAATCATGAGGGTCCTGAATGGCATATTGTGATGTAAGTGGCATCAACAAGTGTTGGTTTTGAATGTCTTCACATGCGTATTGTCTGTCTTTAGTCATGTTTCAACATTCCGAAATTCTGAACACTAAGCAGTCAACACTTACCAAGCCAACAGCAGTGAGTGAGCACAACACCATCAGGCCAGTACATGAGGGCAGTACAACCAGTAATTCATAATTCAGGAATGTGAAAAGGAATCCAAATGGAAAATGAGTAAATCATAATAAAATGCACAAAGTAATACACATGAACTATACAATAAATAATAACCAATACTACATCCTACACTAAGTTACCATGCCCAGGCAGGTATAAGGCAGCGGATCACTAAAAACAGACAGCAGCCTGGGTCAGGCTTTATATGTTACTGGCCATGCATGAACAACTATAACACAGCAGGTCACTAGAAACAGAGACCAGACTAGTTTATGCTGTATATGCTTCTCATACTATAGTCACATTCTTATGGTTATCTGACTGCAAAGAGTAAGGAACAAATGAATAATTTCAGTGAAACAGTACATACAAAGCTGTGGTATAACTAAATGTTGACAATGGAAGTAGACAGTAAATCAAAATAATTTAATGTGTTTCTTTGCTAGCCAAGAAAATGAAACAGTTATTATCTGACCTATTTCTGCAATGACCTAGCCATAACAAAATAATCAACATGTTGTAAGAGGTAGAAAGAAAATGGGAATACAGACAAAAAATCCACACAGTTATGGGGAAGTAACTCCGCACAGACATTGTGAAC
Source organism: Protopterus annectens (assembly GCF_019279795.1). NCBI lineage: Eukaryota > Metazoa > Chordata > Ceratodontiformes > Protopteridae > Protopterus > Protopterus annectens. Next base: position 352,906,239 of record NC_056731.1, read on the forward strand.
AGGGGTCAGATTCATCCATGAGTTCTGTGATCTCTGGAGCACTGAAGCAAAGATTTTATCATTAAGCCACTGTGTGACCCAATGTAGTAGACACAGCTAGTATTAAATAAAAACTGTATTGTACACAATTCAGCAATATGTACACCAAAGCACAGAGAAGAACTATACAGTTACACTATCTATCTATCTATCTATCTATCTATCTATCTATCTATCTGTTTACCTATCATTTAGTAACCAGAACAGGGATGATCTAAAGATCCTTTTCAGCCATGAACCAGATTCCGCTAAAACACAAATATTAAATAATAAAGAATAAGACATTGTAGAAGACATGAGAGCAGAAAAAGAGTGGAATTGATCTTCTTTTTCTTCTTTCGGCTGCTCCTGTTAGGGGTCGCCAAAGCGGATCATCTGTTTCCATTTCTTCCTGTCCTCTGAATCCTGCTCAGTCACACTAACCAACTGCATGTTCTCTCTCAACACATCCATAAACCTTATCTTAGGCCTTCCTCTTTTCTGGTTACCTGGCAGCTTCATCCTTAGCATCTTTTTCCCAATATACTCTGTATGCCTCCTCAGCACATGTACAAACCAACGGAGATTTCCGTTTACCTGCACAATGTTCTGCAGTTTCGATGTTGTGGTGCCGACAATATCAGCTTCAATATTGTCGGCTTTCGACATCATGAAGTAGACCCGATAATCTATATACATGGCCAGATTAAGGGATGGGCAGTCTTTTCTAAGAAAATTGAAGAAGATGGACGTATTACAGACCCTTCAGGCAAGACATTTGCGAAAGTTTCAATATCAGAAAGAGTTTTAAGGTAGTTCGTTGTGCTTATTTAGTAACGGTTAGTTATGTTTTAAGGTAAATAAGGAACAACGATAAGACTCCATGTCCAATGTTCATATTTAATACATTACCTAGTAAGAGAGCACAGCCTGCACAGTCAAAGGCTTGAATTGTCTATAGAAAGAAGTCACATAAAGGTTCTTAGAGTTAATCACTGTTCAGTGAATGAAGTTGGTAATGCTGTAAATTGTTAGAGTAGGACAGCCTTTTTGGAAGCTGCATTTTCCACTGACAAAGAAAGCATAGTTTTTAATGTGCTCAATCATCTGGCTGTATATTAATTTTTCAAAAATCACTGTTACATAGCAAAATTTAGTAACAAATTTGCAGTTTTGTACAAAGGACTGTGAAGGTAGTTTGGGCATTAAATGATTGCATGTTTGAACTAAGATAACACAATTCCTGTTTTAAGAGAGAGGTTATAGAGAAAATATAATGGTTTAGATATAAGTGACATTGCCATTATAAGAAAAGACAGAGGGAGGATGCTGTATTTATCTCTAGATTTGTTGCCCAGTTTGTAAAGTTATTTGTACGTAGACTTTAGGCATGTTTTCTTGAAAGGAAAGAGTATAAGTAGCTCAGACTGTGAGAAGGCTGAACAGCTGAATGTTGTAGCAGCACACAATGTGAGGAGGGTTAATGGATAACAACTATCAGCTGTAGCAGCTTGAACATGAAAAAACTGGGTGGATGACAGATGTAGCAGCACACACTGTGGAAATGATGAATGACTGACAAGTGTAACAGCACATACTGTGAGGAGGGTGAGTTACTGACAGCTGTAGCAGCACACACTGTGAGGAGGGTGAATGACAGCTGTAGAAACACACACTGTGAGGAGGGTGAATGACAGCTGTAGCAACTCCACTGTGAGGAGGGTGAATGGCTGACAGTTGTAGCAACACACACTGCGAGGAGGGTGAATGACTGACAGCTGTACTAACACATACTGTGAGGAGAGTGAATGATTGACAGCTGTAGCAGTAGAAACTGTGAAGAGGTTTAATGGATGACAACTGTAGCACCTCAGACTGTGAGAAAGGTGAATGACTGACAGCTGTAACAGCTTAGACTCAGAGGATACTGAATGTCTGACAGTTGTAGGTGCTCCAGCTCTGTTAATGGTGAGTGACTGACAGTTGTAGAAGCTCAGACTGTGAGGAGGATGAATGGCTGACAGCTGTAGCAGCTTAGACTGGGACAACAATGAATGTCTGACAATTGTAGTTGCTCAGATTCTGATGATAATGACTGGCTGACAGCTGTAGCAGCTCAGACTGTGAGGATGGTGAATGGCTGACATCTGTGGCAACTCTGAATGTAAGGAGGGTGCATGGATGACAGCTGTTGCAGCTTAGAACATAAAGAGGATGAACAGTTGTAACAGTTCAGACACCAAGTGTGGTGAATAGCTAACAGCTCTAACAGCTCAGACAGTGAGGAAGGTAAATAGCTGACAGCTGTAGCAGCACACGCTGTGAGGAGGGTGAATGGGTAACAGTTGTAACATCTCACATTATGAGGAAGCTGAATGGATGACAGCCATAGCAGCTCACAATGTGAGGAGGCTGAAGTGCTGAAAATTGAAGCAGCTCAGACTCTGAGGATGCTGAATATCTGACAGCTGCAGCAGCTGAGACTCTGATGATGGTGACTGCCTGACAGCTGTAGCAGCACCCACTGTGAGAATGGTGAATAACTAACAGCTCTAGCAGCTCATTTTGTGCGGTGGTGGATGGCTAACAACTGCAGTAGCTCACACTGTGAGGGAGGTGAAGTATAACAGGTGTAGCAGCTAAGACTCTGAGGATGGTGAATGGCTGACAGCTAGAGGAGCTCAGACTGTATAGAGGGTGAATGGCTGCCAGCTGTAGCAGTACACACTGTGAGTAGGGTAAATGGATGACACTTCTAGCAGCTCATGCTGCGAGAAAGCTGAATGGCTGGTAGTTGCAGCAGCTCACACTGTGAGGAGGGTGAATGACTGACAGCTATAGCAGCACACACTGTGAGGAGGTTTAATGGATGACAGCTGTAGCAACTTAGACTGTTTAAAGGCTGAATGACTGACAGTTCTAACAGCATATACTGGGAGGATACTGAATGTCTGACAGTTGTAGTTGCTCAGGTTCAATTGATGGTGAATGACACCATGAGGAGGGTGAATGACTGACCACTGTAGTAGCACACACTGTGAATGTCTGACAGCTGTAGCAGATCAGACTCTAAGAAGGGTGAATGGCTGATGGCTGATGGCTGTAGGAGCCCAGACTGTGACTAGGGTGAATGGCTGACAGCTGTAGCAACACACACTGTCAAGAGGGTGTATGGCTGAGAGCTGTAGCAGCATGCAGTGATGAGGGTGAATGGCTGACAGCTGTAGCAACACACACTGTCAAGAGGGTGTATGGCTGAGAGCTGTAGCAGCATGCAGTGATAAGAGGGTGAATGGGTGACAGCTGTAGCTGCTAACACTGTGAGAAAGGAGAATGGCTGACAGCTATAGCAGGTCTCACTGTGATGAGGCTAAATGGCTGATAGCTGCATTCTCTCAAACTGTAATGATGCTAAATGAATGAATTACAACTGTAGCAGCTTAGAATGTAATGGGAGTGAATGGCTAACAGCTCTTTCTATTTTTCTGGATGTATCTGCCTGGTAATGAGCTTACTGGGAAGGGGGGCATTGGGAAAAATGAAATCTTTGCTGCTGCTAGAGAAATAGTAACCATTGCTAAAGTTATCAGGATATACTGTATCTTTAGTATGCCCTGTAAACTGCTTTATGTTTGTCAGTTATCTGAGAAGGGTAAGGCTGTGGGCAGTTAATGGATTGCTTCCTGTACTGCAGAATTTTACTCATTCTGCCTTCATTTGCCTACTGTGTGACCCTGAACAAGTCACTTTACCAGATAATCTTTGGTGAAATGTGGCTAGATCCCTAATGGTCTCCTGCATCGCATGCCTAGTAACTACTAGCTACCTACCTTATGATTTTTAGGGCTGACACCCAGGATAACTAGCAAACTGGGGGGTGTGGGTTGCTTTTGTTACATTTATAGGTAGTCTGCTTCTTTTCTAAGCTGAAAGAATTCCTGATGAATCATAGGTTATGCTAATGAATCAATTTAGCATAACTGTGTCTGAATCACATCCAGAACACAATGTGCTACTAAGCTCATATAGTGCAAACTGCGTTTGATGCAGCTCTATAGAAGCATGTGACCACTATGCTCAGGAAGGGACACTGTGTGAACCTGTAGCAGCCATCACTATACTATGAAGGATTAGCAGCAGTACACAGCTGTTGCTGTATAAAGTATATCAGGAGATAACAAAACATGTTTCTGTGTACACTAAGGTAGCATTTATTCCTTTAGAGGGCCTGTGCTGTGCTCTTTGATTTCTTAGGTGCAGGTCCCCTTATTGTTGTGCTATGGGGAGTAATTTTTCTTGTTCTTCCTAAACATGAATTCTTCTGTACATCTTCTCAAGAGGTATGATGGCCACTGTGAGAGGTTGATGCCTGTCACAAGCTTGACAGGATGGGGAGTGATGCCATATTGAGCAATGTCAACATCAGTATGGTGACCTTTTGGTGGTATCATCCAGACTGGCTTCAGCAGTGGGAGTCAGAGGTTACTGGACATGCATTGTCATCATTTCCGTTCTATTATTGTATTACCTGTTGTATCTCTGCACTGTGGTGTATATACTTTCCTTTTTGACAGGATGGGGAGTGATGCCATATTGAGCAATGTCAACATCAGTATGGTGACCTTTTGGTGGTATCATCCAGACTGGCTTGAGCAGTGGGAGTCAGAGGTTACTGGACATGCATTGTCATCGTTTCCATTCTATTATTGTATTACCTGTTGTATCTCTGCACTGTGGTGTATATACTTTCCTTTATAGTAGCCAAGAAGTTTGAGTTGAATACACCATTAAGGTATATAAGGTAAATCCAACTCTCGTGACAACAAGGTGTGCTTGCCATGTGTGATACTCCATGTACCTAAGGGTGTGTTCGTGTGTGTGTGTGTGTGTGGTGTGTGTGTGTGTGTGTGTGTGTGTGTGTGTGTGCAGCACGCGTGTGTGTGTGTGTGTGTGTGTGTGTGTGTGTGTGTGTGTGTGTGCGCGCGTTCTAATGTGTTTTAGAGAATGATCAAACTGTACATTAAGCCCTGACTGGAGAGCAAATGTGCTTCAGCAAGATACTAATATACAGGTAATGCCCACTGAAAAGAAGTCTACCACTTCACAGCAACATTTTAAGTTGCCTTGAGGCTTAGACAGTTAAAAAGCAAGTGGCTGCCATTTTTTTTACTCTTGCTTGACAGTCTTTGCTATTTAGTGAGTACATAATGAAAAGAAAAACAAAATAAAATAAAAAAGAAAAGCATGCGTGTGTGTGTATGTGTGTGTGTGTGTGTGTGTGTGTGTGTGTGTGTGTGTGTGTGTGTGTGTGTGTGTGTGTGTGTGTGTGTTAATGTATGTGTATGTGTTTGCCGCAGAAAAGGGGTCCAAGTCAAGCTTGAGGCATTAAATAGAAAATCTCTTCCATTTTGTCACATATGATTTTCTAGTAGTGTGTTTTCTGGCCTCCTGCAAAGCCCAAAACATGTCCTCAGAAAACTGGTACCTCAAAGGAATCAAAACCCTATCAACCAAAGTGTCACTGAAGGGTGGACAAGTGAGGGTGCATAACAAAAATAAGAGATCCGTGGATTTGTGTGAGAAGATCCATCCTGTGAAGTAGTTTGTGATGACTACCACTGGCCAGGTAAAATAGAAGGGGAAACAGTGCTGTCTGCACCAAAAGGGAGTCACCAGCAATATTTTAGTATGTCACACATGATCTTGTGCATGACCTTTGGCAGTAAAGGAAGAGGGGGATAGACATACAGGAACATGCCATCCAAGAAAAAGACATTGCATCTACGTTCCAAGCCAGAGGACTTGGCACTCTGGAACAGACGTGGGACGGGGGCAAAAAGATTTACCTGAGGAGTACCCTACCAATACGCAATGTCCATAAACACTTCCCTTTGAATCCTTAATTTGTGTAGCTTTGTCCTGGACCTGCTCAGAGAGTCTACCATCAGATTGTGCTCTGAAAAATGTAGACCACCAAATAATGATGGACTGAAAACCTGAAGCCTGAACAGCCATCCTCCAAAGAAGGTAAGATTCTGTGCCCCTTTTCCTGTTGATGCACCACATGACTGTGGTATTGTCTGTAAGAATTTTTGGTGGGCCTGGAACCCAAAGGGATTGAAAAGCCTGGAGGTCTAGAAGTACAGTCCTCATCTACTCGATGTTGATATGGTCTGTCACTTGTTGATGTGACCAAAGACCCTGGACTTTTAGGTTGTTGGAGAAGGCTCCTCAGCCATGATCTGATGCATCAGTGTACAGATCTTTATTAGAGAAAGGAACCTGAAAAGGCAGACCTGAATTCAGAGAAATCTGGTAAATCCTCTAGCAGAGCTGGAACTTGAGACAAAGCAAGAGGGAAACCAGATATTCCAGAGGGTGGCAGTGCTGGGGTCAAACAGTCTTGAGGTATTATTGAAATTTTCTCATGTGGAGTTTGGCAATGGGAAACATGGGAAAGATGGATGCTATGTACTCAAGAGCTTGGAGAAATTCCCTTCAGGAAGGACTGAAAGAAGAACAAGAGACTAGAAATAAACAGTTAAAGACAGAATTTTGGGAGGCAGGATCAAACCAGTATTGGAATGGTCTGAATCCTGCAACTAGAAACACTTAATTCTGAGGGGGACTCAACACAGACTTTTTGAGATTCATTGTGAACCCCACACTGTGCAGAAAGAGCACAGTGAAGTGTAGATCCTGAAGCAGGAGCTGCTGAGAGGTGGCTTGAATCAAATGATTATCCAGATAAGAGTATATTTGGATCCTCTGAAGTCTGTAGAAGGCTATCACTTTGGCCAGACATTTGGTAAAGACCTTCAGGGCTATAGGAAGATGAAAAGTCAAAGCAGAGAACTGATAATGAGAGGAAGAAACAGAAATGTAAAACTTTCTAGAAGAGAGGGCGAATAGGAATTTGGAGGTAAGCATCCTTCAAATCCAGGGATACCAAAAAGGCTTGAGGAAGCAACAGAGGGGGAAAAGTGCCTGAAGTGACAGCATCCTGAATGAAAGAACGTTGAGAAAGGTGTTGAGAAAAGAGAGGTTTAGAATGAGTCTCCATGGCCCTTCATTTATGGGAACCAGAAACATCCTGGAATAAAAACCTGTTCCCTGCTGAGACAATGGGACAGGTTAGATGGTTCCCTAAACCACCAAATCCTACAGAACCAAAGGAAAATGTGGGAGTGGACAAGGAAGAGGCTAAGGAAGGCCTGGGAATGGTGGAACGGACTTTCAAGCCATAAAATAACCATCTTGGATACTGCAAAGTACCCAAGGATTTGTGGTTATCTGTTGCCAGACAGGACAAGAAAAAGTTAATTTGAGGAACAGAAGAATCCAACTGAGGGGTAGGAGCAGCTGAATATCAAAATAAAATCACATTTATCTAGGAAAGAATTCTTTTGACTATTAGCTCCCTGATAAGGTTTGCCTGGAAAAACTCTCCTAGATGTCCTCTTGTCCAATGAAGGCTACTTAGTCTGCCTAAGAAAATAAGTAAGCTTAGAAAGATAATTTATCTGAAGCTTAGGAATAGGATAGTGAAAGATTTGTTTCAAATCCTACATAACTTTACTGTTATCCTAAAGGGTCTTAAACAATTCAGCCACAGCAATACTAAAGAGATTCTGGTTGTCTAATGAAGAATCCAATAATTTGGCCTTGATGTCTTCAGGCAGAGCCTGGAGGTATAACTAAGAATGCCTCCTCACAACAGATCCAGCTGCCCTACAGAAGGCATCATCAGCATCATAGCTGCATTTAATGGAATGACAAGCCATCTGAATAGCAGAGCTCAAAAGGGAAATGGCAGAAGTCTTACACTCTGAGCCAGGCAAGTCAGCCAGAATGTCTTCAAGTTGGGAGAGGATGGCCATGATATATCTATGTATACAGGTCTGGTAATTAATAACCCTGAAGCAGAGCTGATCATGGTCAAATGGGGCCCTAGACAGGATAATGGATAAGGTCCCCCAACCCAGACATTCCACTGTTTCATTACTTCATAAGTACTGTTGAAACCGCAGTGTGCAGACTATTTTCTTCTTTACCTCTACAATGATTACAGATACATATTTCATTTAAAACTTTTATTTTAGATTTTATAGCACAAACGGTGATAGCCATTTTCTACACAAAAATAACACAGTCTCAGAATGAAAACAGACTTAGCATGAGAAACAGTAAACTTCTGCCCTTGATACTCACGTTCATTGAAACAGCACTAAAACCCACATTCATACAAAATGCATCTGGCCAATAACAAATTAAGGGTGCCCTTGGGCTGTTTTCAAACCATGTTCACTCCTTTGCACATTTTCAGGACAATGCATAAATGCATGTGTTGTTTGATTCACCTTTCTGATGGTATTAAATTATATTCCTTGTTTCATACAGCACCACATGTTAGTGTGCTTTTTAAATTTGGAGTTGAGTACACCTTTCCAGTAAATGGTGAAACAAAACATATGGACCAAAAATGACAAAACTACCTATTTTAGAAAATTTCAGTCATATAAAAGGTCACTCAAACTGTTTGTCATTATAATCCACAAATATCAGACAACGTGTACACTCTCTGCAGAAGTAATAGTTATCTGAATAATTCGACATTAAAGAAAGAGGTTGTTGCTGGCAAGCAACTTTGCATTTCAGGGCTTCATCTATAAATTCAGTGCCTGCTGTCCATGAAGAATAAATTGCCTATTTTACCTTTAAAAAAGTGGCATGCTGGTGATATGCAATAAGGAATGGCTGGCAAACCAATAACAGGTCTGTAGTTACTAGGCATCTCTCATCCAAATCTACTTGGTGTGGGAAGAGAACCCACAGACTTCTGCACCAAAAGTAAGTGTGGTACTTGCTGCAACACTGACAGTGCACAGTAGCTGCAAAACTCTTTGATTGGTATTGGCAGACTGCAATCTTCAGTTTAACAAAACCAAAAACCAAAAAAAATAAAATAAATAATAATAATAATAGCAAATATGGGAAATCCAGCAGTTGGTGTGGAGGCTTAAGGCACTTGCTTGTTAGTAATTAAGGTTCAGGGCTTGACTCTGAGCAACATCACTTAACGAGATAGTCCCCTTAACTAGGGCATTAAGCTCACAAGACAGTAATGCTCTGTATATCCTGTGCAGTGGTCTTCTAACTAAAGAGTTGCTTGCCTGTCTACTTAAAATCTTGTCACAACTCCATTAGGACTTCATTCTAACACTGAGGTTTCTAGGGCTTGCTGATCTTTGCAGACGTCTCCTACCAGGTAAAAAGCCCTGCTGTGTTTGTGAATGTCAAACAGCTGGGCTTCATTTTTTATAGAATGCTTGGGTTTTGTTTACTTGAAATTTTTATTTGTTTTATAGTGAATCCAGTTCCCCTCTAGCCAATATGGGCCACCACTACCACTACCACCACCAGCCAACACAAGTCCTTGGCAGCTGCCTAGGTCACCTAGTGCAGCATGTGGCTCTGGCCTGAAGGATAAGATAGCAGAGGTATATACTTTTTTACCATATCTGTCCATCTCACAGCTGTTCCTAGCAAAAAGTTAAACTTAGAAAAAGCCAGCAACTTGGATGGTTTATCATTGGCTACAGAAATAATGGCAGGATCATAGTAAGGGCTTTTATATAAAAGCTGTTAAGACTCAAGAACTTTATTGAACCTAACAGGTTTCTTAGGATTAGACGATAAGAATCAGGAGCCTGAGAACCTATAGTTAAAGCATGCAAGAGGGCAGCCAGCAGTGGAGGGACTGCAGAAAGCCAAGGAGAATCTATTTGCAAGAGGTCATAGTATCTTTTTTGAACATCAGAAATCTGGGAACAGCCCCACTTAAAGTGTTCCATCATGCTCACCACCATACCCCCAAAATGACAATTTTGCCATAGGAGAGTCAAGAGGAAGTGAATCCTCATCTTCAGACCTCAGGGCAAGGGGAAAGTGGATGTGAGAGGAGTAAGCCAATGACTCCTCACCATAGTCTAAGATTTCATCAGAGAAATCAGAGTCTCTAGGGTGTTTGGAAGGAATGGAAGACGAAGGAATAGAAGCAAGAGCAGATAGTCCTTGAGGGGGCTTAAGAGCATTGAAAAGCCCCCCAAGTAAAATCCTGACATTCTTTGTGTGGCTCCTTAGCCACAGGGGACACATGCTTAGCTTTTTGCTTCATCTTTAAAGGAACATCAACTTTAACAAACCCAGGAGATTCAGACCCAAGCTTAGATTCAATGAAAGTACCAAGTGCCTTTTCCCCAACAAGAATTTGGGAATCCTCCAAGGTCCCTATAAAATAATCAGCTATGGTTCCCCCTCCACATGTGCACCAGACATAGGCACAACCTCAGCAGACATGTGGGTGACAGCTTTATATCAGCCTCCAACTGGGTCACAGCAGAAGGACCTGACAGGGGCACCAAATGGTCTTCGGGTTCTTTATCCATCCTGAAGGAGTGGAGCAGAATCAGTTCACTCCTTTTTGGCTTTCTTTTTAAGAGGCAATTGAATAGTTAGATGGGTGGATTCAGTCACTGTACCTTGAGCCAAAAGCTTCAGTCACTGGTTCTCCAAGTAAATGGAAAGATACAACAGACAACTATGAGGTATGAGTGACAAACATCTAACAAATCTCACGCTACATACGGTCATGGGTAGCACCCAAACAAAAAAAAGGCACTGTCCGTGTCTATCTTTATGGAGAATCTGACTCCTGCACTCATATTTTCCTTCTTAGATAACATGTAAGGAATAGTAAAAAAAAAAAAAAAGAAAGGAAGATGCACTTATCTGTAGAAGGCTTGGTAGTTGAACCGGCTTGGTGAACAGCTTGCAGACTAAGTTCAAACATAATGTCCGGACTAGTGGCAAAGAAGTTCTGAGGATTAGGCAGTCATATGTCACATATGTACCTTACACCTTGCACATAGACCATATGTGTGATGTACAGCACCTGGAAGATATAAAGGCTTTGTTATGGTGTCCGGATGGTCAGCTGTCCTCAGCAAGATATATCTAGGAGTGAAGAATACTGCAACAGTGATATGGAAGGACATAAATGGTGGCTTCAATATCCATTTCTCAGTAGGGGATAGAGGCTTATCTTCTGACAGTTGTCCATGGGGGATCTCTTACTGTTTCATATCATAAAATATGGTGGTTGGTGTAATCCAAAGTTTGTCAATAACCGGAGGTTTGCCTCAGCCTTACAGAGCACCTCTTGAAAAAATGTATTGCGTTGCATAACAAGCAAGCCCCAACCATAAGCCCAACAGAAGAACAGCCTGCCCATGATGCAAGTTTTATGACTGGGTACTGTCCTATGGGATGATCTGGCATCTAGACATCACCCCTGCCATGTCATCTTGTAGGTGATCTCCTTCCTGTTATCTTTCTCCAAACCATGTTCAACATGCAACCTTCCCCATTGCCAGCTTCCCAGCATCTGTCAGCCTGTGTACGTTCACTATCTCCTTAAACATCAGTGTGCATATCACCACTTCTCTATGTGTTTACACTTAATATTTCTCTGTCTGCCTCTGCTGCCTTCCTTTCTTCCTCTAGCTCTTCCCCATCCATTCCTCTCTACCTACTCCACAAACCTTCTTCTGCATATATTGAAAATGGGGTGTTCTACCCCACACAAAAATTGCTTTTCTTTCCTACCCTCCTTGTGTGTTTTCCTCTGTTTACTATATGCCCCTTTCTTAATTTCCTATCCCCCTTTCCTCCCCACTTCAGGAACGCAAAGGATAGGGAAACTGGTGTGCTGAACATTTATAGGTTATCCACAGTGACACGTGTGGCATTTCACTGCATACTTGCATGTAGGTAAACTGTACCATGCTGGCCTACTTTTGCAGAGGCATTTGCCTAGTCAGGCCTACATCTGTCTGTCATGCTATTACTCCGCTGTTTCACCTTTGAGTTATATTTAACTGTACTGCAGCCCTTCTGATCTACAGTGCAATCATTTGCTCAGTATCTCAGTGCTTGCAAAGTGTACATATCTGAATCTCTTTTGCAATCAACTCATCTGCAAGAAGACACCAGAAAATTAAATGCATATTACTTCTTGGTCTTTTGGCTAAAATCAAGTGTAGAAAATTAAATGCACACCACCATTTATATGAAGCTGCAATCCAACATTAAACAAATAAATGATAATTCTAAACAATTAAAAACAACCAAGCTCCTACTAAGAAACTAAGTTTTAAATTAAATTAAATCCAGATTCCTTGTTGAGTTCACAGCTGCACATTCTTTATACTTCACACTTGTGTTCTTTATGTGTTGCATCCATTAATCTCTTTTGGTATATTTACTTTGCATAGGAAGTCACTTTATGTACAGAAAGAAAAATGAGCTGTGATTTTGAATGCACCCCCACCAAAAAAAAAAAAAAAAAAAAAGCAGAGAGCTACTTTGATTCCTCCTTTGTTACTGAAGCAAATGTTTTTAACATATTATCTAGAGCTTAACCAGGACTATCCAACCAAGACTGTGATGTTGGTTAAGTGGGAACCCTGGTCTACCCTTTGCATGCAATTAAAGGCAGCAGATGGGAAAAAAGTGAAACTTGGTAACAGACCTATCATTCTCTAAGATAAGTGGGGCTATGTGGATACTGTACAGCAGAAACCGAGACTCTTCCCTTTCCACTTATAACTGGTATCTATGACTGTCTCAGTTTTAGGAGTTGTCTGTTGAAGAGAAAGGGCTAATAAACTTTGTTACTTTGGACACACTTATGGCACAAACAGAAGTGATGGAAAAGGAGAGTTAAAAAAGCTGCCTAGATGAAAATGGTTGCAACAGTTAAAATGTGGCCTTGAAAAATCCTGAGCTGTGACTGCAGATGGTCACTTATCATTACTCATGTAGAAGACTTCAAAGTTTTGTCTGATCAGAAGGGCTAAAATACACTCTTGTTCTTTATGGGGACACAAACTTTGTTTTTTTTAATTGTCAAGGACTGGTTTCTATTTTACTATTTAATTGACTTTCACAAACTATCCAAGACTTTTTCTTTCTGGTATGGCCACACTCCCATTAACAGATCTCTATGAACTAGAATATTTGGGGAAGGTAGTCAGGTTACATGACTGAGGTAATTAAAACTGAGGTGACATTACTATGGGGAATGGTCTTTTCTTCTATGACAATGAAATCCGAAAGGTTGCATTTTTCACCTGACACATTTGGGGAATGGTTTATTGTTTTATGACAATGAAATCCCAAAGGTTACATTTTTCACCTGACACATTACTATTTGGCAACTGCTCTGCTCTTCTAAATATTGTTCCTTGGAGCCTTAAGATAAAAAAGTTACTGCCTGCATTATAAATGCCACATACATTATTAAGCTGAATGGGCACTGAATATGTACACTACAAACTTACTTGGTGCAGGATATTCATATAGATATTGTGTATGTCTGTGAGAGCAGGTTCATAGGAGGTTACTAGGCTAATGGCCCTATTGCCCTTACAAGCCTAGCCATATTCATCCCGATTTGCCCCAGTTGTTGGTGGTTAGGTGTGTGACGTTCAAAGAGGTATGGGTCTGTGGTAGTTACTACCAACTTCCTCTGTCCAGGATGGACATGAGAGCCACCCCAGGTGTGAATTTGCAGTTACCCATCCATTGATCACTTCTCCATAACTGAGAATGTAACTCTGGATTCTGTATTTTCTGCTGCTGGTTCTGGCAGTCAGCTCAGAATGTTAAGGCTATGAGCTGTTAATGAGTTGATTTCTGTAGTCTAGGGATTAATTCCATCAGCCATGGTGGCTCCAGGTTACTTTTCTTGTAGATCACAGTATGGGCCCAGTAGATAGCTGGGGTGGAAGGCTGTAAAAAAAAACAAAAAACACAGAATATGTTTTAAAAGTATGTACCTACTATCCACTTTTATATTAGATAAGATTGCCTTGCTTTACAGAAATGCAGTCTACTTTCTTAACATCATGACCTTCAGCTACTATGTAATGTGCTAAGCACTGGTTGCAGGATTAATACATTATATATTTTGTCTTACTAGGCTCTCCAACAAGACTTTAAGCGCATCACATTTGGCATTTCTTGATCTAGATCTATGCATGTAAATAACCTTCATGATTAAAATTTGTAAAGCTCCGCTGCTCCTTCTCAATCAGGCTACCAATATCCACAATAAATCCATAATAAATTCTTCCATTAAAACTAAATAAATGCAAACTTACAGGTACACTTTTTGCTTACATAAAAAAGGTCTTTGATACTTTAAATTACTTACTTCTCACAAACTATTTTCACTTATTTGCTATCCCCATGACAGCCTGTTACAAAGCAACAAATTATCTAAACAGAACTTTTACAATCAAAATTCACAAGATGATCTCTATAGAAATACACAGCAAGTAGGAACTCTTGAAGGCCAGGGCCTTGGACTCTTACTTTTTACATAGTATATTAACTTCCATTCACACAATTTGTAATGTATTATTGTCAATGTAAAAATCTTTTAGACTTAGCTTATTGATCTTCTTTAGAAATGGCCCCTCATATTCCAGCATATCCAGCATATATTTTACGGAGAAGAATTTAATAAGACTCACACATGTATATCTCGCTTAATCTTCTAGCAGCTACGCCTGCAAAATAAACTAGGAAACATGGGAAATGTAAAAACAGAGATATTCCAGGGTAACAAAAACATTTGCTGAAGAAATAAATGTGACCAGAAATCTAGGCTCAGATGACACTTCTAAACTGACCCTGTAAAGGCATCCCTGGGAAGGCAATAGGAAAATATTACCTAATCTTAGAGGAACATGGATGGACTGCTTCTTGGATTTCTGGGCCTGTAAATAAAGGAACATAAATGGGATATAAATGAAAAAAAATGCAATGTAATGTATAATTAAAATAAAAACAAAGAAGAAATATAGGGAGACACAGAAGAAAAGGAGACAATAAATTAATTCATAATTTGTGCATACAACAGTATATACTTTATAAACATTCCATCTAGTAACCAGGTTCATACACCAGTAAATAATTTATTTTTCTTCTTCATAACAAATGTTCTGCGCAATGTTACTCAAAAGCTTTTAATAAGTGGATGAAGTATATCAAATCATAATGCATTTAACTGTTAGAATGTATTCCACATTGTATTACTGATGGGAATAAAATAAGCAGGTTAAACATATGAAATGGTAGCACATTTTATTTTGAAAAGGTACTCAGCAGTATTTTACTGAAATGGATTCTGCTGTATTTGTGTACCTGTATTACATTACTTATGCCATTATATTTTGATAATAGTTATTTCTGGATTTACACTTAAAAGGAAAGGGGAAAAATCAGTTCTTATTCAACAGACTGATTTGGTGAATGATGCATTTTTATTTCAGAAGGATGTTTACTCTTCGTGTACTCATGAGCACCTTTGGTGACCCTGACTAGTCTTCAAAGTTCCTGGGAATGATTATATTCAATTTCATCTTCAGCTACACAAAGATGAAAGGGGGGAGCATGTTTGCTGATTGTTTGTATATATGTATGCATCTCTCTGTTATATGTTTACATTTATTAATTAGCAGAGCACAGTATTGCCATATATACTATTCATGTATCACTAATTAATAGGAAATATTTGTGTCCATTAATACATATTCCTAGTTTTGTTTACTGCATGAAAAAGTAGAAGGATATCATGGGCTGAACTGCAAAAGAGTTGTGAAATCCAGCAGAGTGTGTTGCGTTAAACACAAGATTTGAGGGGAAGTAGTTAATATGCAAAAGCATCTCTGTCTGACAAATTTATCTCAGCATAATACAGCCACTACTGATAACCAGTAATGTCAGTGCAATGAAAGTCATAGTCAAAAACCCTACACTGATGAAAAAATGTCCATAAATTGATATAGTCCCATTAGCAAGGTATGTGTTTTACAGGTATACAAAACCAAATAGCATGTCTGTAATATATGGGAAGCACTAACAGAATATAAATGGGAATCAGAAACAGTCCCATACAACTACCAATATCTGCAATATATATTGTAGATTCTGTCATAAAATGCAGAAGTACACAAATACACACACACATACACACACACACACACACACACACACACACACACACACACACACACACACACACACACACACACACACACACATATATTTTCAGAATCTGTTGTAATCCACAAAAACAAAATTACATTAAAAAAGTAATTACAGTGAAGCAGCATTCATGACCACATCACCATCACTAATTGTAGTTAACAATGGGTGTGGGGCATGTGTGGGGAAAACAAGTAGCACACACATTCAAGGAAACAGGATGATAGAAAAGCAGATGTGAGATTAGAGTGAGAAGCTGGGTACAGAAGTGGGACTGCAGAGGAAGGTCAGATGGAAAGTCAAAGGGGCATGGGTATTTTTTGAGTGGATATTGGCACCTTTTTTATTTTTGGAGTATAGGAGTTATGGAAAAGACATTGAAATAGGAGGTCGGGGAAAAGGGTATGCACAGACATATAACATGTATCACATGACAGGACAGATAAATGTTGGTGATATACATAAAGGATAGGTGAGGTACATAGGAAACACGCATATGGACTGCACAACATGGGTTAAGGAAACATGATGAACAAGATAGGAAAATGTATCAGCCATAGTCCACTTTAATAATACAGTGCACACCAATGCACAAATCAGTACTGAGATGCTGCAAACTGTGTGACAGTTATACCAAAGGAGTATGACTGATGTACAACATAATGAATAACAACATCTTCATCTACTAGGTTGTTGGAAATGCTAGTGTATCCCAAGCAACTGCAAGACTAAGCACATCCAGCAAAGGAAATATAGAAGCAATAAAGAACATGTAACATTCAATGCAAGAGGCAAACAACTATGCAAAGTACCAAGCAACTGTCCTGCAAAAAAAGAGTTCTGTGTCTATGTAATAAACTATTAAGTATGCACACCACATAGTTAGAAAGGAGAAATGGGATCCTGATGTCACAAGAGACATTACATTCCAGCAGCAACACAGATGGTGCTCAGGTATGTAGCATAGATATGTGACATGCAAACACGTCATACAAGCAGAATGTACAGAATGATCAATCACATACCCTAACCAATGGCATGGTATGTTAACTTCCCACATAGAACACACCCAGTGATACAGATACAAAACAAAATGTCATAAGAGTATGACAAATGAATTAAAGGAAGCAAGTATACAGAAAGCATGGAAAGTATGTCAAGCAAATGCATGACAAACCAGTACAAAATGCACAGAGGTGGAAACATCACAATGACCACCACAATGGGTGGATATGCATTGCATGTGTATGGCAGCATAACATGGTGGCAGAACATCCTACAAACATAGTACACATATAGGTCAGCAATGATACAGTATACAAAAGTGCATATAAACATATACATATGTCATGTAGATGTGTAACACATGGCAAAAAGCAATAAGGGGGGAGGGAAATTGACAAGGTATGTCCAAATTAGTAAGGAAAAGCATGACTGACAAAACATTCACATAAAAGCAAAGGACATGCATGTTCAAGCAAAAGCATTGCACATGTGTGTGTCCCCAACATAATGCAGATTGTAAATGTGACATAAAAATCACTGCAAGGTGTATGCAATAAGGGCTGATGTCTAACAGATGTGCATCATGCATATGGGATGGGTTTTAAGATGTTCGTGCACAAACAACAAACCCATAGCACACCATTTGAAGTAGGAATAATCATTTATATTAGAACATAACAAGACCTGATTTGTGCATCATCATTGTTATGGGGTATGCAAATGTAGAGCCATACAAAACAATGCAGGTCTATTAGGCAGAATGAACACTGCTAAGGAATGTAAGCAAGTATAACATGCAGCAAAAGTGTGCACATTGTAAAAATAAGCTGTAGGCAGAATACATTGGTGGTGTACCTTGTGAACAGTGCTGAACTCTACATTGATTCAATACATGTGCCATTTATATGATACTGCCATAAATCTAATGTGGAACATCAATTGGTGCTGATAATGCCATATATCATTGAGACAGGCTACACGGAGGTGAAAAATGGAAGCATAAACTACTGGAATAGAAGTGAACTGTATAATACAAGATGCCCAAAGTACCAAGGAACATTACATACAGTGGGAGAGTGTCAGTTGGAGTCCCTGAAATACCAGTGTCACAAATGTAGCAAATCCCCTGATACAACATGCATGCCAAAACAACACAGGTTTATAGGTTCATAGATTAGTACTAGACTAACTGCCCTTGTGGGCCATTTTCAGCCTAGCCAATTACCCCATATGAGAATCAAATCCTGCACCTTATGTTTGTAAGGTAAACACCTTAGCCATTATGCCAGCCTCCCACCCAATAGACAGAATACCAGCACTAATATAACAGTGAGCAAAAAGTATGCACATATATCACCCATGTGCACATAACATCATAGGAGAATGGCATCCCAGTGAGACATATGTGGATTTTCATTAATGTTAGCAGGTGTAATGTACCATATATTGTATGTCATTACCTTTTCATGTAGTCATGTGAACACTGTCAACAGGACAAGTATGTGGCACTGGCAGCATGCAATCTGTGGCAGATGTATCTGTTATATACTAGGTCATACAAGGTCATAAATAACAATCTCATGGACCACTGTATGCAGGTGAGGCAGGCCACATTCAAAGTGAAGGAATAACTTAGCTGCATGTCCGCAACACTGTCACATAAATGACAGCATAGTACGTTTACATGACATAACAGTGATAATGGAAGCAACATGTTTAAACATGTGTCATAATGCAGCTAAATGCTCTAGCTCCATAAAATCCAAATTGTGATTTCCAGCTCCACTGACTCCAAATCCAGCTCCAGACAAGTGACAAGTGGAGTACCTCAGGGTTAAGTCCTGGGACCTCTCTTGTTTGGCATCTACTTCTCTGAAGTACAGGCCAACATTAAGGGACTCTGGCTAACAAAGATTGCAGATGACTGCAAACTGGGAGCCATTATTGAATCCCCAAATGATGTGGATATGCTACAAGATGGCCTTACAGAAACAGATGCTTGGTGCCAGAGCCATGGGCTCAAGCTCAATGCCAAGAAATGTATAGTTATCCCCTTTGGGAGAAAATATGTACCCGTGAATTACCACATAGGTGACAGCACACTAAACACCGAAAGTGTGATATGAGACCTAGGGACACAGTTTGGACAGTGGTCTCACCTTCAATAACCACATCATCACAACAGTCAGGAAATCCTTCTATGTGGCATACCTCATCACTAAGGGCTTTTCATCCAGAAAAAAAGAGATCATTGTCTCACTGTACTCATCCTCATTAGACCCATTATAGAATACAACACCCCATTTGGTATGTATCTCTCAAGACAACTGCAACAACTGGAAAGGTTGCAGAAATACCTCACTAAAAGAATCACAGGCCTAAAGCAGATGCCCTATGCTGACCGCCTTAAAAGACTCCAGCTATACTCTGTCGCATATCGTCTCCTCTGAGGCAATTTCTGCTTAACATACAAGGCCATGTCAAACCCAGAGCTGTTGGACATGCTACACTTAAAGAATTCCCAATCCCTCAGAGCCACAAGCTCCAGG